>NW_010388110.1:6788-15142 GCF_000710305.1 Buceros rhinoceros silvestris | reverse complement strand
AAAAAAAAAAAAAAAAAAAGGGCAATTTATTAAAATTGGTACTAAACAGCTCCATCAAAGCTATTGGCAGAGACAGAATGGAAATGGAAAAGATGAATATTGGGAGAGACTTCAAAAGGTGTAAGATTTCACACAGAACCTAAAAATTGTCTCCAGTATTTGCTTTCTCCAGGAAAAATGTTAAGATAGTGGAACAAATACGGTGCGGAGGGGTGATTTTAAAAGGTGTTTCTTATCCAGACACATACCTATCTGTATTTGCATTTCAGGCTCTGACACTGCAGATCTAGGGGTCCTATTTTATCCTATTATGAAAGGAAAGTCAGTTATTTCTTACGTTGGTAATCTTCTGAGAAACACCTTAAGGAAAGGGATTTCTCTCCAGTAACTGACTACTTATCATCATGGCTTGGCTTCACGAACGAAGATCTGGGCAGGGCTTTTCCCACGCTCACTGCAAGCGATGAGTGCACCCTTCGGGCCTGCGCGGTGGGTTTTTTAGGTGAGGCGCAGCGTGCGCAGAACTGGCCCCACCCTTTACACCTGAGGTTCATCTGCCAGGGCCCAGCGAGCTTGGACAGCGAAATCCTAAGGTCGTAGGTTTGGTTAGAGTGTCCTTCTCTTAGATGGAGCCTTACAAGGCTAAACAAGCTCCATCTGCCCGGGTTTGGAGTCAGAGTTGTCCTTCTCCTAGGATGGCTGCCCGAAGGCTAGTGAGCCCATCCTGCCCGTGGACACACTGTGTCTGACCCTTCAGTTGAGACCTGTCTGGCCTGGGACACCCCACCGGAGGCACATGCCACCACCAGCACAGCTCTCAACCTCACAAGGGCACACAAGCTCCTTCCCCATGGCAAGGGGGTGCCTGTGAAAGAGTCGCTGCTCTACCTCCGGACATCACAGACCCAGGCACGGGGCGCCGGGGCCTGCCAAGAACGGGAGTCCTGGAGGAGGAACTGACTACTTAACACTGCAGTCTCAAACATTTACTTACCTAGTTCACATCATCTGCATCCTAGCCAGAACGACCTCACTGGGCAAGAGCAGAAAGCTATGAGAAGACAGAAAGGGACCGTATGGGCGGGGAACTGTCTCCAGCGAGGTACCCTTCGTGACCGCTCACTCCCATCCCGGTTTGGCAAGGCATTTTGAATTAGAACAACCTCCTGTTTGAGTACCTGTGCCATACTGCCTGAACATAGCTGAACATCTGACACCATTGTGCAGAGACGCTGTGGAGCAGCTGAGGGACTTGGCAGTAATGACTTGGCAGTAATGACTTCCAAATAATCTGTGGGTTTTACAAATTTTTATGGGACTAACAGAACAGCTGCCTGCAACACTGTAGAGAAAACGCTGCGATTTACTCATAAGGCCTGTTTGATTAAAGACAACCTTTTACAACAGATTTCCTTATTTTTGTTTTAACTAACCTATACATGTTCTTGGATCTCTTCTTTAAGGCCACTGTTTCATTTGGCAGCTGGTTTGTTTGGGGCTAAAAGGTGCCGTATAAAAGGTTACTGAAACGCATTGCACAACCTAATTACATTAAAAAAAAAAAAAAGAAAGATACTGCATAAAACTAAGGCTTTTTAACTCCACGTTTGAAAAGCACACCTAACACTGCACTGCACCCTCGCAAAATGTTCTGACTCTTGGTGTCAGCAGCAAGCTGTTTGCTAACAAATCTCCTCCCACTGGGAAAAAAAAAAAAAGGAATTTGTCTTAAAGAGGCAAACCATGAAATACGTAGCATGAAGAAAGTCATCCCCCCACATAAAAATATGAAGGAGCATGCTTTGCAGCTCCTGGAGGCTTTGCCAGGGCCTTGGCTGGACTCGTCCCTCTTACAGTGGTCTGGCAGTGCCTGGCAGTAGCTGCTTGGTAAAGAGAGCATGTGAGACCCCGTTTGACAGCACCAGCAGGCATCCAGGTGATGTCAGAGTGAGGTTTGGGAAACGTGTGTCAGAGCTCTTATGGGTGTACAGGGAGAACCAAGAGCCAGCCCACCACCGAAACCATCTGCGTCATTTACGCAGTCACAACTTCTCACACATGAAAGCAACGCGTTACCAGGAAAGTCACGCTTGCCAGAAACCATGGGCTCAGCACACGCCCTAAAGGAGGAGAGCTTTGGGGACAACAGTGGCAAAAGACAGTTGGAAGAAATTTGAGGACTGAGAGTTCTGATGAGGAAGTAACCTGGTGAGGGGCAAAGGAGCAAATGTAAAATCATACTTTAAAGTGACTCTCTGCAGTTGCTCATCCCAGGCGTGCACCGTTGTGCCCGTGCATGTCTTAAATAAACTCCCTTGCACAGGCTTCCTATCTTATCTTCCCTGTTACCTCAAGCACTCACACATGAACACGCATTACAGAATATATCTTGTTTCCTTCTGTCTTGCTCTCTGCTCACACCCCCCCCCAGCTAATATTTTAAGGTTTGGGACAAGTATCAACTTCCCAAGTATTTCTTATCGAGGAGCTGGTGGAAAATCACCCAGGGAACCAAGAATGTGTCATTCGACATCTACCACCCTCAAGAAGACAAACAATATGAAGAATCTCACAATGCCAAATGAGGCATGCAGTTCACCTAGTTATTTGCTAGTGGGATAGAATGTCTTTCTTTAGAGCTGGCTGCCCTGATATTTATTCTGTTTAGGCCTCTGGAACTTCCTTACAGGCTAAAAATCAAGATGCAATCATAACTGCCTAAAAATACTTCTTATTCCTTTCTGGGTTAATATTACAAAGGCTACGCTGCCATTCTAACATTAGTGTTTTCAGTTATACTGGCAAACCCAGGGTGATCTTAAGACACGTATGCGCTACCTGTGTTTCGTTTCCTTAAGTTGCAAGAGATCAGAGTAACAAAAGAAAACAGGAAATTTTGCAAAAGTGAATGAAACTCCCTCATGCCAGTGAGAATCTGTACTATGGTTTAAAAACTCCTCTTTTCTGACCTCACTGGTAGCTCTGATACTGTTCATGCTAGATAATTTTCTACAAAGTTTCTAGTTCCTTTTCAGTGAGGAGAATTGGAGGTATTTTGTGGTGAACCTTTTATTTACCTTCTGTTCACCCAGTACCTGCTGGTACTCTCAAACCTTTTGTGCTGAGTGAAACTATATTTGGAAGTGGTAAAGCTCTCCATTCTTACGACTTCTTTCTTTTAGTGCTCTTGAAATGATGCCCATTCGGGGCATTTTGTTCAGGGAAAAAAGCTCAGTTTCACCCTTGACCTTAAATGACGGGCTATGTAGTGAAGAATCACAGTATGGTAGGAGTTGGAAGGGACCTCTGGAGATCCACCCCTTGCTAAAGCACGTTCACCTACAACAGGTTGGACAGCATCACATCCAGGCAGGTTTTGAATATCGCCAGAGAAAGAAACTCCACAACCAGTCCAGGCAGCCTGTTCCAGTGCACTGCCACCCTCGTAGTAAAGAGGTTTTTCCTCATGTTCAGATGGAGCATCTTTTTCAACTGCACCTGGTCAGTCAGTTTTTTATGCTCCATTTATTAATGACATTTAGGAGCATATGACTTTCACATTCTTGAAAAGAATTTACTGTATTAAATATTATAAAATCTTCAATCTTTAAATCTTAAAACAGTCAAATATGGAGGGTTGAAGCTCCCATCAGGCACTTCAACCCCTTAGCTGCCCGTTGGGAGACCTGAGAAATCAGGCACAGCTCCTGAGTCAGTAATCACAGGCAACCCTCAAACAGGGAGGAGTCAAAAAATTGAAAATGAAATTTTAAAACGCCTGCTGCATAGGTTAGTGCTGAGTCCCTCCTTCCCCAGGAAAGCGGTATGTCAGCATTTCCAGAGAGGCTCGCGGCACTGGGGCATCTTCTAAGCAGACATAGCTTGTGATCCACCCAGCTTTGCTTAAAACTGTAACTCTGTCACAGCATTATAGAAACACTTTCAGGTACAAAAGGGAGCTGAAAGGTCACTGAACCAGTTTAGAAAAACCTGATTTAAACTTGTTTGTTGGTATAAGACATCATTTTTTGCTTAGTCATTCTTGAGTGCAACAACACCACCACCACCACCAAAAACAGAAAAAGAACAGAGAGGATTTGTTTACTATCTGTTTACTAAGAGAAAAGCTAAATTAAGCTTATCTTTTAAAAATATAATCAGGAGAATAACAATGTCTGTGTGGAAATGTCTGACAAGTCAAGTTAGCTATATGGTAGGGATAATCTGATAAAGCAGAACAAGTATTTATTTTATTCTTGTCTTGGTTAAGCAGTCCTTCCAGGAGAAGACAGCTGTGGCAGATAAAACGTGGGCAGTGCAGGCCATCCAGAGCCGGGGGAGTGTACCGGCTTTACGGCTCAGGAGATGTGAGTGCCAGCTCTGTAGTCTCTCCAGTTCAAACAAACTTCCACCGGGAGGATAAATGATATGAAACAACCCACGTGCAGGAGCAAGGCATTAAAATTTGAAACTCTCTCAAGCATTTAACATGCCCCACTTCAGCTCTTACTCAGCAAACACAAAACATAAAGGAAATAAAAGACTTCTGTGATCCTTTTCTTCTTACTTCTACACAAATGACAGCTCTCCACCTGGCAGACTACCTGGCTATGCAACAAGGACACAACTTCCATTTGTTTGAGGAGCGCAAGACATCGGACTAATGTGGGACCAGAGTATCTCCTATGGTTGAGGAAAAAGCACCGTCAGCAATACAGCAGGGAAAGTCACTCCACGAAGGCGAGAGAAACAAACCACCGCGGGACGCTTGTTGTACCTCGATAGCCAGTGAATTCTTCAAACTGAATGGTCACACTGAAAATAAATTGGTAATTACTGGACCTAAGTTCCTGCACCTCACTTTAAACAGCTGTGGACTAGACACTTGATTAATAATTCAAAGCAAAGAGTGCAGAGTGAACACACCTCTGCAGAAAATGAGAGGAATATTCCTCTGTAACACAGATTTACAAAACAGTCTAAATGCTGCTTTGACACCCGAAGCATTCTTGCTGCATCCTGCACAAGCTGCCTTTTCTGATACGGGGAAAGCCATTTGCAATAAAACACTGTGTTTTAATAAGTCCCAGTGCCCTTGCTGTCTCACCTGCCAGATCCTATTTACCACTTCAAATGAATCCTTTCAGGGGGAAGAAATAGAGCATAGCAAAAGCAGCAATTTTGCGACGAAGCCAAACCATTTAATTCCACATGATCACTTTTTGTACAAATTTCCTTATCCCACTGACTCTGTGCGATTATGTTTCAAATTGGAGATTTGTTAACGGTTAGTGAGGCATTAATCACAGTATCAGAGGAAGAAAAAAAGCTGTACTTACTTTGCAAGGCTATAATCCTGGCAAACGGATCAATGAAATGGGTACAGCACGAAGAAGTAGCTACTTGTGGTGAAACTTTGCCGAGCAGAGGACTCTGTTAGCTTGCCTGGTCATTGACACCACTCCCACTTTCCCAACCTTAATTTGTGCACACACACACACTCCCTCTCACTCTCGCTTTCTGGTTTGTTTTTTTTCCCCCCCTTAATCATTCTTCACGGCAACTCCTACACTGGAGGAGCAAAATGATTCACACCAGAGTTGTCTTTGCCTGCCCAGCTACTGAAGACAACAACAAGCTGTGGCAGGAAGGAGCAGCCTTTGTGCATCGCCTTCAGCAAGCGCAGTACAAAAGGCACCAGACAAGAATGAACGAAGACTACGGAGGAGAGAATACAGGAGCGGATGAGCAATTAAAAGACCTTCTGAGCAAAACCAGTACTCCAAGTTACATTGGAATTGCCACTATTTGCAGAAAAATTGTAATTGTGAAAAAGACAGCCAGGAGCGTAGCTGGGCACTTTGCATCTCTATATACATTAAGGCAGCGTCTTAACTCTGTCTTTGTAAGGGGCATATGTGTGTATTTGGTTGCTTTAAAAGCCCAAGGCCAGACTGGAGTTAACGCTCAAGGGAAAACACAGCCCTTCTTTCTGCTGTAAATCAAGAGCTTTCTCCCACAGGCAGCCAGCTCCTCTGCAGAAGAGCAGCCTTTCCTGCTGCAAGCCATCCCCAGCGGTGGGAGGGGAGCAGAAAGTCCTATGCCTTCACGTCCAGGATGGGGACCATGGGGTTAGTGTTATACAGTCCATGTAACTAGTGATGAACGTGACAGGGTGACAGAAGGAACTGAGAAGAGAGGCATTTGTATAGCACAGCAGTCTGGTTTTATCTGCAACATGTACACGCGGTCCTTGGCAAGGAAGAGGTGGTCTATCCCTACTCCATGCCATTCCCTGGTCAGGCGTGGGAGGGAGGGCCGGTGGGAGAGCCATGGCTACACTTCAGTCCCCATGAGGAACCCGTGTTCCACACTACAGGCGCAGCTCAGGTTCTCTCCACAGTAACCCTAAGTGGTCCTGCGTGCTTTTAGGCTGCAAAAGGTAAATGCAAGATCATTGTGTTTGCTCTCCGGTTTGCAGTGCTGCCATGCCCAGCTGCCCAAATGAAAGGCTAGGAAACCAAAGGATGTGTTTTCACTGAAAGGGTGCCTCCTTGGTGACAGTGAGAATTGGGAGATGTTATCTCCTCCTGGAATGACACATTGCTGTGTTGCTTTTTTGAGTATAAATCACGCCACGTCACAGCATCCTGCTCAGATCCTACCCATGTTTCTTTCCAAAAGGTTCCTAAGCTCTTATTACCCAAAGGAAATTACATTTTACTTTCTGCTGTGATGCAGATGAGGTTCGCCTTCCATCATTACAGACAGCAAATTTAAAATGTGTATGCTTTTGCCGTGAATTCATGACAAAGACAGGGTGTGGATATGTATAAGCAATTAAAATAAGATATGAGCCACCTGGCTAAGCTGTGCCATCTGAGCCATTTATGTATCTAATTACGCCTTCTGAAAGAAATTTTGATGAAAATCCACAATAATGTTGGCTGCCAGGCTTTTACCAGATGTCTGCAGGCCAAACATTGCTGTCTCTGCAGGAGCAAACTTTCCTTCAGACCCAGGACTACCAAGCATGGTCACTGTGAAGTGGCTCGGAACCTTCTGGATAAGCTACAGGGAGATGGTCAACAGCCAGACTGCCTTAACAGAGACAGCACGACTCACCAGATCCATTTGCTTGCTAGTGACAGGTGGGAAATCCAGGTATGAGTAGTGCATTTGTGTCTTCGAAAGGCTGGACAGCGGAAAGGGAAAGGTCTCTACATTGGCAATCAGAAGATGTGTAAACATCACTCACTCTCCACTAGGTAACTGCTCTGTGATGTCTGAGATCTGGCTCAAAGTAACTACAGAATCCTTCAGCCTGACCTAGTCACTGCTGAGAAATTATTTCTGGTCACGAAACTAATAACCACTGCTACAGCTGTGACAATTCAAATGACGAAGTCCCCACTGGCACTGGTAACTGAGCAGCTCAGAGGGCCGTCCTGCTTCCCCCGAGAACAGGTATTTTGGGCTCATTTGCTGTTGGAGGTAATGCAAAAATCACCGTGACTCCCTGATAGCTTCTCGTTCATATTGATGGGAATTCCTGACATATGGCTAAGTCTTACTTATAGCCCAGACAGGAAGATGTGGAAAAGAAGAATATGCTAACTTGAAAGGCAGAAGATGCTCAAGTAGTTACAGTCTGCAAGGGACAAGAAGTGAAGCAGTTCAACCCTAGTCCAGGAACACTCTTTCTCAGTCTGATTGAATGACAACTACTTGCATCAGCTTTCCCATCTCCTGCATTTACTTTTCACTAAATTAGTCTTGTTCAGTTTAATCTCAAAGCATTTCCAACACACCACTATTATGACCTGCATTTCTATCACCAAGTTAAAAAATAAATAGAGCTAAAACAGAATTTTTCCTTATCAAAAAATCCAACCATTTTTAAGCCCTCTGTGGGCTAGACACCTCCTGCTGTGATATTATCTCAGAAAATAAGCAGAAACAATGGGTATGTGACATGGAACACTTTGAATATTAAAGTCTGAAGCCTTGTAACACAGACAAGTTACAGTCTACTGACAAAGTAATGCCTGAGCTCTTGTCCTCACTCCTCCAGGTCTTCAACAGCCCAAGGAAAAACACAGTCTAAGACGCTGCTAGATGCTGGAATCCAGCAGTTACACATGTGTGCCTTCATCTATGAACCGGCAAGCCAGACACGCTTCGTTGCAAAAGGGATGCAACCAGCCAGGTGACTCTCCTGTTACTCACCCTGCTTTCAGCCCTTGCTCCCCCAGATCTCCCTGCCACTCCCTCTGAACACCTCCTAGGAACGCTGTTCCTACATGCTGCTGGAAAGGAAAACAGCTGCCTTCTCTCCACTCTTTGAACAAGCT
>NW_010388110.1:0-6625 GCF_000710305.1 Buceros rhinoceros silvestris | reverse complement strand
GGGTGTGGAATACTGTTGCTCAGCATAGAGTGAGGAACTATTTCAACTATTTCAGAGACTCAAAGCGTCCACTGTAGACTTTTTTTTTCTCCCTCCAAACTCACTAATGCTCAGTGTACGTCTGCTTGCAATTAATGCTGGTAAGCTTTGAGACCACACAGGAAATCATCTACAAGGGGGAATGAATAATGAATAGCACAAACTGGTGCATTCTTTCTACGCTGCCGGTCAGGAAAGGTCTGCTAATCCAGTTACAGCTGTCATGGTAAGCTTTGGATCTTGCAAGGAAGCCAATGACAGGAGGTCATTTATACCCATTTGATTTAGTGACCTCCAATATTAACACAATTAGAAAAATACGAAGGGTAAGACTGCAGTGTCTGTAAACAGGTATTCACAGCAGAGCTTTCCATATCCTCATGCAGCATGGGCCTAGATTACTATTTAGGAACAGGAACAAGCCACAGCCAAAATGTTTCAAATTTTCATAAGAAAGGCCAGCAAAGATCGGACTGACAGTTATAAACCACAAGTTAACGTGAAATTAAAATAACGCAATAACAAAGTGTTATTCTATGGTTCCATTGAAAATGACACGAACTGAACAGTAACAAGCTGTCTCGCTCTCTTTTTTCTTTCTTGTCAAGGCATTTGCACTGAATCGCGCAAAGGATGGTATCACATAGCAACACACTGATTCAACACGTGTGGTAGCAATACCGTTTTCTTCAGACATGTCTGCTGACGTAGAAGCGTTACTCAGCAGTGATTACTTCTAATAAAGGACAGGAAATTAATTTCTCATACTTGGATGTGTTCACTTCTGGGGGTTTTTAGCGCAGCTATTCTGGTCTGGGGCATACGTACCATTGGGGAAAAAATGAAATAGGCAACCAAACAGCTGACAGATGTCAGTAAGAACAAAGCCTTTCATCTGCTGAATGGGAGGTGAATGATCCCATGTGCTGGAATCAGGCTGCTGAGGATCTGACTCTTCTCCCTAAAGGCGTTGTCCCCAACACTGAGCACTGGGCACAATGCTTGGTGTAACACAAATAAATGAGCTTAATAAAGAGATCGATTTCACTGACTGCTTGGAAGAGCCTGTGAAAATAACCTCATAATACGACTAGAAAGTCAAAATATAAGGTGAAATCCATATATCCAAAAGAGACAAAAGACCCTGACACATTATTCTGAAATTTTATCTTTTTCCCACTGTGCAAAGACTAAGATCAACTTCTGTGAAACAAAAGCAGAGAGACAATGCTTTGGATTAATTGCTTCTCACTAAAGCATCTGTGATCCATCCCTTCCAGGAAGGAAAAATGTTGAACCCATCCCTGTGTGCAGCGCTGGTTCAGGGTGCCACCTCATGGGGACACAGATAATACTACCTTTCCTTTGTCACTGATGCCCACAGTTACTGCACCAGCCTCCTCTGCCAGGCTGGAACTATGACTCAAAATCACCTGCCTTACGTTTGTCCCAGAAAAAATGCAAACATACTCACGTTTGTCATGTTTCCTCAGTCATTTTCTTCTACTTAGTGATATTTTCAAATCTTGGAAGTGCCACTCCCTAGTAGTGTTTAGGTGAATGGATTCACCGTACGGAAACCACTTTACCACAGGACTATGGTTACTGAGTGTGCTTCCTCTAAATATCTACACTTTATTGTGCTTGATTATAGAGCTGTGGTGGACCTCAACTAGTGAATTATTGGCAGCATAATAATCCATCAGGTTAGTTCCTAACTGAGGAGCAATTCCTAATAGGAATAGTTCCTAATAGGAGCAATTTTAGAATTATCCTCCTTCATTCAGCAAAATAAAATCTGTATGGGGATAGGATGGCTCCTGTGACTAGATCAGTGTGGAAGCTCTAATGAGAGAGGAGATTGCAGAAGTAAATTAGCAGAAGCATCTTCCCCAAAAGGAGTAAAGGGACCTCAGACACTAAATTAGTTTTAACTTAGTGCTTCAGCAGTTTCTGGAAGGAATTACATGACCATCACTGCCCACCGCAGTAGACCTGGACTCTGACACACAGCTCCATTCCAGCTCTTTCTTTGTGTTGCTCCCTTAAACGTGTCCTTATAATGTACAGTAGGAGAGGGGATGAGAATTAGGGATTGTCCCCCCCCTCTTTCTTTTATCCGTTGACATCAGTAGATGAGTCACTTTCTGTAATCCGAGTAGTTATGTGTCTGTGTGATTAATGTGGGTGAAGGCACATACTTTCCCACAGTTTCTTAGTGCAGTTTCACAGCCTGAATATACGTGTATTAAAGCAAAATAAAAGCTTAGAATCAATATTTGCTGAAGATTTCACCCAAATGGGTGTGCCTTCACAGGCTGAATTTTCTCCTGATGATTTTCAGTGGAGGATGAAGTGAAGGTCTTTGTTTATTCCTGAATGAAGCTAAGATGAGGTATGAACATGTTAATTCTTGCTTCTCCAGCTGGTATTTCGCAAATCTGTCAAAGGCAAATCACAGTGAGTGTTCTTAGGCACTACTTGAATGAACACACCCTGCACATTGTCTCTATGATCAGTAAATCATAGAAGTTATAACTGCAAACCTATCTCGACTTCCAGGTGTAAAATTTATAAATAATGGTCCAAAACCCCAGCTAATGTAAACCGATTAGTGCCCATGAAAGCAAGCGAGCTGATTCAGCTCAATCACCACAAACCCAGGACTTTGATCACAAAACACAGAGAAAAAATTGTATTAGCCCACAATAGGAAAAATATTGAAAATTGGTAGATTTTAAAAAACTATTTTTTATTTTACAAAGGAAAGTGCTAGGACTTGATAATAGAATGCTTCCTTTTCACTTCCCTGGTTACATTTGCCCAGGCGACAGGTAATCTACTGAGAAGTGTCTTTCTTCAGACCTTCTGAGATCTAAAGGTCCCATTAAGCTGTATGGGAAACTTCAGAGGACAGTGCATGCATATTCCAGTAAGCTAATACACTTTTTAGTACAATAACATAAACATTTATATAACAGGAGTAGGACTTAAAGACATAATTAGGTCTATAGGAACTTGTGGTGATGCAAATACTTATTCGTCTGCCTATCTAAGGTCAAGATTCAAAGACCACTGAGAAGATGGCTACTGACTTCAGCAGGTTTGGGGTAAAATAGGGCAACAGATTTGTTAATGAGAATTGTATTCAAAGGTGTGGAGAAAATGTGGGACGTGTGGAAGGATTATAGACAGTTTATGGTAGAATAATAGCCTGGTTCAAAGAGCATCCTGCTTAAGACGAAAATTATTCTGCTAAGAGTGGCTTCCATGAAGAAAAAGTCAAATGACTTCTCTATCCAGTTTCTGTAACCTTCCATACAAAACCTAATTAAAAGGTTTAGGGGTTAATAAACAGGGCCTTAGGAGGGAAACGCTAGCCCAGAAACCTAGTGCAGGCTAGACTGCACCAGCTGCACAGCCTGCTGCTCCGAGTACAGCTGCTGAGCCTTTGGTGCTTGTGAGGCTTCCTTGTGCTCCCCTGAGTCTGCACACGAGAGAGGTGCAGCAGCAAGTGTCTTGTCACTGTGGCACTCATCCCCCAGTACACCACCAGTACTTTTCCTTCCGTCCTGTGGGACCATATTGGTTGGAAGACACGTTGGATGCCCCCATTTCTTCCTACCCACCCGTGAGTTGAAAAACTGTGAGAGTTGTGTCTTTAAGGTCTTCTGCAGTTCTGAAGCAGAGGGCATGGTTATACCCTTACTCCTTAAAACACCATTTTGAAGAAAATGACAAGACAAACCATCATTCAGAAGAAAAACTATTTAAGGGAGTTGCAGTATGGTTTGATCCCATATCGGTTCTCTCCCCCTTTATCTCTTTATTCATTCAGACTGCAAGTGGTTCATGAGGCTGTAAACACTGCTCTCTACAGCCACACAAGCGAAAACCACTCTGAATTTAGCAAGAGGATAAAGTCTGCTGGAAGCATCAGAGGTAGCACGGTCAGTTTTAAAACTTACTCATGCAGTGTGACTCTCTGCTTTGCAACAGCTAAATTCGGTTATTCTGCTGTATATTAGAACGGCAAAAGTTACTCCCCTGTCGCGTGTGTAGAGGAGTCTGGTAAGACTTTTAAAAGTACCTACTTTTTTAAAAAAAAAAAAAAAAAGGCAGAACTGCCTTTCTGCTTCTTGTTGCAGAACACAATTTACATTTCTGGTACTCTGGCAACAGTAAACACTACAGGCTTTCTATTGCACAGGAAAGCAGATTCCCAGAAAGAAAATCTGGGTCAGCTCACAGACTTGTGCGATTTTAAGACAGCAAGACACAAGCTGTGACAACCAGCTGGCTTGAACCCTTACATAACACAGGCTGTAGAACCTGATTTACCATTTTTATGAGACCTGTGATTTCTATTTGGGTTACAGCATGTATTTTTTAAAAATCTGGCAGTGATTAAAAAAGCCCCCCAGGTGATGAGAACACCTACAACATCCTCAGGAGTTGTTCCAGAGATTCTACAGCTCATCAGAAACTTAAATGAAGGCAACGTGAAGCAATCCCGAGTGCATGGTCCAAAGCTGAAACCTTCTAGCCTTGAAGAAACATTGGCTGGGGAACATTTTTTAGTGGTTTTAGCAATAAAATCTCTGAAGTGAGTAGGGCTGTAAGCCCGTCACAGGCTGTAAAGCCTGTGACTGTGAAGACATTTCAAATGCTGGTACACCAAATTCAACAACGCACAGCACAAAATCCCTCCCTGAACTCATTCTTGGGTAGAAGAGTTGCCAGTTCCAGCCAGCAAAATTGGGTATCCTAAACGTACATGAGTCGACCAACACAGCCCTGAAGGCACAACTGCTCAGTCATGCATGAAGTCACTCTCGAAGAGATTTTATTCTATTCAATCTCAACGAGTTAACAAGACCTAACATAAAACGACATGCAGAGAAATCCTAGGTGACGTATTTGTCCTGTGCACTGACACTTGGCGTGTATGCAGACTGCCAGTATGAGTGTCCCTGCCTAGTGAGTTCACGATGAGGAAAGCCTCAGAAATCCCCAGATTTATGCTGTATAGGGCAAACACTAACCTTGAAGACAACACAGCCAAAGCGGAGAAAAATATTATTTCAGATCTCTAACTCTAGCTCCCTCTCAGCTGCCACAGCATAGAAGAATCACAGATACGAGGCCTGGCCGTGCTGGAGACACTATTTGTTTTATCGATGCATCCACTGATGTGTGGTCCCTGTATCACCATCTATTCCTGGCCCAAGGTGTTCACACAAGGAGCAGTGTGGACCTCTCCCTTCCGTACCAAGAGATGGTAGCTGGAAGCGTTCTCCACAACCGCTTACTCAGCCGTAAGAAACACGGCAGATCATGTGTGCTGGTGACACCTAACGTCATAGCAATGTGAGTAACAACGCCTCAGGCAATTAGGAGATGGGCTTACCTGAGGCCACCGCCACCTGTATGAACATCTTTAATATATTTTATTTTCATTACACATAGTTGTACACAATCACTATGATATGGATTCTTGAACCACAGCAACATGGATTTCAGCACTAGGAAGTATTAGATAGTATGACTGCCCTTGCCCCTCAAATTGAAGTAATACTCTTCATGTGACGTTTCATTAGCTTCTCAGGAATTAATCCTGAGGTCATTACTCAGCATTCAGCCAGTCTTTCCGCAGGCAAAACTAGCTGCAAAGTCAAATCATAGTAGGAATAGCGTATGAGTAAGACTTAAGTAAGGAGTGCAAGATTTAGCCTGTTATCTGTAAAGACACAGGTGCCTTTTCAGATTTTTTTTTTTAAATCTCATCTACATTTGCAGAAACCAGTTGTTTTTTTCCGGTGTTTCAGAAGCCACTTCAGTGTGACTGGAGAGGTATTTACTACTTACACACCTGTGACATAGTTATTGTTTTAGACTGAGGTCTAAAAGTTAAATACAACGTTAGAGATTTGAAAATCATCGGTACAGGTGACACAGCCAGAAATATCAGCATCAAGAATGTATCTGAGAACACTTTGTTACACTCATCAGAATGAGCAAGTAAAGACGGAGGGAAATTATATACCCCGGGAAGTGGTGTGTTTTAAATAAAAAGGAGGTTAAAAGTCCACCAAAGGCTCCATGAGGACATAATCAGGAGTGAAAGGGTAAAAAGGATGTTTTTGCCTCATGCTTTGAAGATGGAGTAAGAAAGAATTGGATATATGTGATTTAACCCATAGAGTTTTCTTGAGCATTTCACACCATCGATGCTGTGCTTGAATCCTGATGACAACACAGCTGTAGGGATCCTTTAGAAACCATCAGCTCTCCCATCACTTGGCTGGTTTCAGTTGTCTTCTGTGACAAACTCAATAAACCACACTTTCTCCACCACCTCTCTTCGCCATCCCATTTCCCAAAGCCGGATTACGTGACTTCATCTTTGGTACATCACATCTTCTCACACCTGCAGGCAGGCCAAGGAGGACAGCCGTTACTGACCGTGCCCAAAAGTCGACCAAAACGCCCTCCAGCACGCGGATGTACGAGGACACTTACCAAGACAAGCTGCCCAGCGGACGACTGGAAGAGGCGATTACCGCAACCTTCCCAGGCGCAGAGG
>NW_010388109.1:0-2449 GCF_000710305.1 Buceros rhinoceros silvestris | reverse complement strand
GCACATCTCCTAAACGTCAGATGGCAGACAGGCAGGACTTGCGTAACAATCAAATAAAGCCATGCCCTGCCCTGACAAAAAAGATACTTACCCATTGCCATAGATCCCCAGCAATTCTTAGAATTAATTGGAATAGCTTACGCCCGACATTTTGTAAGCCTCGATTCAAACTTCAGTGAAAGAGACCAGTATTACTTGTGGTTTCATGAAAGCCCACTGTAAATTCTGGAAACTGCCTACCTACGTATTGACACTTCAGGTGCATGACCCTTCAGCTGGGATCAAGATCGGGCCTTTAGAGTGAATTTGACTGTCATATCCATGTACTATGCACTTGTTCATTTCATGGACAGTTTCGGATCATGGTGATGAGTCTTCTTTTGAAAAAGAATGAACGAAAACCTGCAGTCTCCTAACATGCTTCACCTTTTAGTCCACAGGTCCATTCTGGGGTTAATCCAAAGTAAAACTGTCTGAATTTGTGTAATGTGAATGTAAGCCCTGAATGTTTTGCTGTGCAGATCTACTTTTTTGCTGTACAATGCCTACTAATGTAGGTACACTCTTGTTTTACTTCTGATCAGCATAATCTTGGCTTGACTTTATCCATATTCACGGTTTCCTAAAACACAGATAATAGCATAGTACTATAGATGCTAGCTATAGATAGTAAATAGTCACAGAATACTGCCTCATTCTATTGCTTGTCAAGATTAGCAGTTGGAACAGTGGTGCTACCATCAGACCAAAACGCTGCTGTCCAGTACTACAGAAGGCAGTTTCCAACAATTTTTGACAGCATCAAGCACAGCTGAAAAATGTTTCTATTCTCATTCCAGTGTTCCTCTGTTGGCTGCCTTTCCAATCTTTTTAGTGAAACAGGGTCTTTTTAAGCGTTGTCTCATAAAAAGCTTTTGGATACATCCCTTTTAGTCTAAATTACCTTTTGGGATTGTGCTGAGTTTACCCCAGCCAACAACTAAGCCCCCATCCAGCTGCTTGCTCAGTCCTTGCTAGAGGGATGGAGAAGAGAATCAGAAGGGCAAAAGCATGACAAGTTCATGGCTTGAGATAAAGACAACCTAATAAGCAAAAGGGAAGTAAAAGGGGGAAAAAAAAGTAAAAAATAAAGTAAAAAAAATAAAGATCCTCTCCACTTCTTGCAGTTTCACTGCTGAGCACAATGTCATAAGATGTGGAATATCTTTTTGGTCTCTTTGTGTCAATTGTCCCAGCTGTGCCAAATCCAAACATCTTGTCCAAGCTTACTGAGAGAGCAGAGGGAAATAAAGAAGTTGTAGAGGCTGTGCAAGCACTGTTCAGGAATACCTAAGTCATTGGTGGACTTTGATCTCACCTCTGAAACACAGCCCTGTGGGGGCTGTTAGGAAGAAAATTACAACCTAGCCCAACCCAGTGCAGAAACCTTAATTTTTGTTTTGTTTTGTCTTAGCACTCTTGGATGGCACAGAAGGTTTGAACAACCAGGTGTTCTTAAAATTTGCCCAGGACTGTAATGCCTCTGTGAGATTATCGTTTGCGTCTTTGACTCACCTCTGCTGCTTCTGGCTCAGCCATACACCAACAGACCACTTCTTCTGTCAGTACAGATAGTGACTCATTTGTTTAATGACCCCACGTGTTCTTGGGTTCCTGGACTTTCAAGGCATTTCAAAAAAAGACGACAGTAATCATCTGGGAAAAGCAGGGGCTATTTTGAGGACAGAAAACGGCAGCACTTTCTTGAAGCATTTTACTGGGGTCGAAGTAAGTCAAAGCCAAACACAATGTTGAACAAAGGAATCTGTCAGTAAGAGTAAAGGGAGACACCAGATATAAAAGGATGTATTATAAAAGATACATAACATACCAGTCATGGCGGTGTTAAAATGAGAGCTGGTCTTTAACATTTCATCGAGGACAAAGAAATGTGTTCTTCTGTAACTGAATTCTGTCTTCAATCCATCGGCACCGTGGGATAGGCATCAACTGCTCCTGACAGGCATACTGCCAGTAAGGAATCTTAATAAGGAGGCTCTTAATCATTTTCATAAGTCTTCCTGTCGCTTGAGATGACACAAAGTATTCAGTCTTTTGGTCCTCTTCTCTCCTTATTTTCATGAGCTGCATGCAGAGAACCACCAGAGAACCACCAGAGATCTAAGATGTCAGTTTTAGTTGGAGCATTGCACTAGAGCGAGACAATTAGCCAGAAAAATGTTCAAGGTCAAAAAACCACACACAACAAAATGTTCACTTCTGAATTCTGTAAAACTTCTTGTTTCTTATTACCACATAAAGGACTTAGATCGTAAAGTTTCACATAAAGCCACATCTAGAGTGGAAAGTAGAACTAGTGCTATAACATGATGTACAGAGAACTTCAAGCCCTCCAAACATGAAGCCTATCTGTTCTAGGTAACTGTCGCGGTTTGAGAAGGGGGGCATT
>NW_010388108.1:52788-58770 GCF_000710305.1 Buceros rhinoceros silvestris | reverse complement strand
TCTTCGCTGCCGCCCGCCGGCTTCCCAGGGCGGTATGAAAAGCGGTTTTGTTACCACCAGCATCGCCGGCCCTCTCAGGGGAGACGGGATTCAATCTCGCTGTGGTTCGGGCTAATGCTCAGGCAGTTTGTCAGGATTAACATCTTTCTAGTCCGTGGATCGCGTTACCTTCGGCGTCCTATTACCACCTTGGCGCTCGCTACAAAGTTGTGGAATCCCGTAACTTCAGATTGTCCGCAGAGTGCCACAGCTGGAGTCTAGGGGTAAAATAAACAGCTCAGTCCTCTCAGTGGCAGCGGTTTTTAAGGTGTTTGCTATCTATTTCTTCCTTTTTCAAAGACGGTGTCAGCTCCTGCTATGCCAAGAGAATGAGTTTAAAGGCAGAAAAAAATGATACGGCAAACCAAAAAAAAATTGTTTTCAAAAATATTGTCATGCTTGAGAGATCTTAGAAAGACATCCTTGATGGCAAAAAGACATATTAGGTCACAGTGGTCTAATTTTACCTGTACACATCTAGGTCAGTGGAGCTTATGACTGAAGAACTGAGAAAAGTAGATTGGTCCAAACCATTTCCGTATATAGCGTAGTGCCTTGTAATATAAAGACACCATTGCAACCCATCATTGCAAATGCTGACCAATGACTGTACATGACAGTATAGATTTTAAACTATTGCAGGCTTGGAAGGAGTCTCTTTTCCACCCACCCTGGTCTGACATTCCTCCCTAGATGTTCACTTTGGGGTATTGCTGAAGGCAATCCATACAGCCCACTGATCTTTGAATTGACTCACAGATCAGTCAAATTCCCGTAAGAAAAATATACTATAAATAATGGATTGCAGAATTTTGTAATATTGCATCATATCCAGTTGGACAGATACGCAGCTAGAGAAGCTAATGTGTCCAATAGAAACTGTTGTCTACAACTGCAATGCCAAAAATGGGCAACACGGTGTCATAATAGTTGTACAGTTTTCTGTCAACCACCTGGTTTAGGATGTTAATTAAGAATTGCCTTAGAGTAACAGCTCTGGGTGAGAGAGTTAGTAACTACTGCACTGGAAAATGAGCACTACTTTGCTGAGGAACACTCTTATAAAGAGCAATCCCAGACCTATTAACTGGCCATCCTCTGTGCTCCAAGGCAGGGTACATCCCTTAAGCTGTTAGATGCACTCAGGGTGGGTGGAAAAGTTAGAGCTGCCAGTCACGTCCACGGCTCTCCGGAGAACATTACGCGTGTCTGGGACATTAGCAGTGCCTTGCAAGCCAGCATGAATTCAAAGACAAATATCTGGAGCAGCCAGCCCTGCTGCTAAGCAGTACCCGTGGGGAAGGTGACATTATGGTTAATTTTGCCTGCCAAAGCCATAAGGCCTTCTTCCATAACTCCTTGGGTGGTGTGGTGGCTTTCAGGCATCCCAGTCCCACTGAGCTCTGCTGGCTACATGAGCCATAATTTAGCTCTTCAACCTTAAAGTGCTGGCTTAAGCAGATTCTATGGGGGTTTTGTGGTTTTTCTCCAAAGTTTGGCAATGAGTAAGAGCCCATTCCCTTCTGAATCAGCAAGAGCCCATCAGAATTCTTAATTGTAATGCAACGGCAGGCAGAGTTGAAGTAGTAGCAATCAATGTAAATAGATTAAAAGAAAAGACCCAAGTAACTGCATGTAAAAGAGGAACCAGGATTTTCCACAGTGATTGGTGAACAGTGCAGCAATAGATTTCCAAACACAATTCATTATTATAATGATGATTTAATAGTTCATCAACAGATAAACAGTATGGATAAACTAACATAAAATACAACTGTGGATCATGAAGTATTATACAATAGACAAAGTTGAACAGAATTTTGACATGTGAACGTAACCTGTAGGAAATACCTATCTAGACAGCAATTAGATCCGACAATGATGCTGTGGAGACACCAGCCCACACAGGTGATGACTGGAGTGATGAGCAGGAGGAATTGTATCCAATACCCCTTTAAAACACAATCTCCAGAATTTCCATGTTTATGAGTTTCACAGCATCAATCATTTAGCTCTTTTACCTTTGCTCAGTGCAACCAGTGCAGGTTTTCTTGCCCTCCCAGCATGCTTTGTACTACCCCACAGCTTGGAAGCAGCCTAGCTTAGCTGGCTGTGCGCGGGTTTGTTCCTTGCTTCTATCCTCACAGTAGCAAGTGGGATAGAGATAAAATTTATGGCATACCCTCTAGCAGCCATCATTTCTTTTTGCGTGAGCTCCTAATCACACAGAGTCTATGCTACCCTGGTAAGCTAAAAAGTTCCTTAACTTGGTGTCAGTTCCATTGAAGAACCACTTCTTCTGCACCGCGTTTCAGTACTCTTCATTTATACAGTGCAAGCATCAGATGTTCCATGTGAAAGTCCTAAATTTAAGGTTAAACTGGTGCCATAGAAACTCTGGTTCAACATAATTTTTATCCCAGTGAGGCTGCTGATATATATTTTTAAATAAAATCAAACTTCAGAAACATATTAATTGGTCTCAGTGGTTAAGTTAAATAGTTAAATACATGCATACATATCATTCTGCCAAGGGTAAGCCATTAGTTCAGAATAAAGCAGAAATGATAGCTCTATTTGAATCAGGAGACTAAACCCTATTTCCATTAATGCTAACTGTTTTATTAATACATGCATGTGTCGGATTAAGTCATAAATTTAAATGGTCTGTCCCTTCTTGATTTAAAGTAATTATCTCAAAGATCTTGGCTGAATGAATAGCTGCGTTACTCCTTTCATCTTTTATCAACTGATATTTTATTTATTTTTTTATGTAGACATTGTAAGGGAAACAAAAGAAATAGAGTTTGTGCAAAGAAGGCTGTCATTTGAACCGAAAATAAATGTGTTGTCATTACCAGAGCAGAATACCTGTAACTATACCAGCCCCCAGACAAGGATTCTCAGACCCTTTTAGAGTCATATAACATTATGTACCATTGTGTACTTTATACATGTTTGTGTGTATTTTCATTTGCATAGTTGAAACTAATTTTTGTGTGTTACTGGAAAAATTTAATAGATGCAACAAGTGAAAAATGCAGTTTTTAAATTGTTTGAGAAAAATTATGTTCAAAAAGTTTATACTTAATTTTTGGAAATTATGATTTAGTTTTATCCGAGAGAAATCCCAAGGTAAATAGAGGACTCTGAACAGCATTTGCAAAATAAAAACCTGGTCTCATTAGCACTAGAAAATGCATTTAAATTTTTTGAATTAAATCTTGTCCTTTTCAGAGCAGTGCTTCCAACAGGCAGTCCTCCCTTTCAGCAGATTGGACCACTTACTGATGTACTTAGTTAGGTATTTCTAAGTATCACTCAGTTCATTTTAGATCACCGTTCAAGACAAGATTTCAGTGTGTTTCTTCATTACAGGGTACTTTCCGGCGAGGGCAGAAATGATTGTAGGCTTTTTCTGAGGAATGACGAGTATTAAAGCAGTCGAATGCTGCTGGGTTAATTCAATGTGTGCAGCACAGTGATCAAACCCTCCAGTTTCATATTGCATGTAGCCATCATTATTTAACCACAGAGATTACCAAGCTGATGTAACTGAAGAATCACTCAAACATTTATCCAGTGCACACACTGAACAGATATTTTTAAAGATAACCTCTCCTTCCCATTCTCTTTTGACATATTTTTCTTGCAATTGAAATGCCAGTGAAGATCTTTAATATTTCCCATTAGTGAAAGTTACTGTTTGCTCACAGTTTCAAACCCAATTTCTGCAGACACAAGAGGTTCCAAAATTTTGAAAAGCAGTTGAATAATAATTTACTTTGATTCAAATCGAAACTTTGCCCACCATTGATTGTTGCCTTTTTATTTGTTACCATTCCAGTTATAGCTGGTATAGCTCAGCGAATACGGCTGATTAGTATGCATTCCAATTCTTTTTAGCAGGGTGGCAATTTACATAACGTTTCTTTTTCTAAAGCAAGAAGAAAACATAGCAGGCATTGGCATTTACATACAAACAATTTATCATTTACATACAAAAGGGCTGATTAGGTAGCAATACAAGTTACTGTAGGTCAGTGGGATGGTCATTATAGTTCTTTCTGCCCTTAAAATTGTGAATTTTGCAATATTTGTATGAAAAAATGTTCATAAACTATGAATATGTAGTCATGTTTCAAGTACTAAATTTAACAATCCTCCTAGAGACCTTTAGTATGTGGTTTTCTGTGGTGCAGTCTTTGTACTCTTGGGGTGAAGCTAGTTGAGGATGACCCCTTCCTTGGTGATTCCCAATCACAGTTCACAGTCCAACGGTACATACAAAGAAAGTTGATTTGGAAACTGCAGAGCTAACTGGGTATCTGTATGATTTTGGTTAAAATAAAACCTGTACAATATTTAAGGTTCCTGTCTGTATGACCTTGGTAAGATAGAGATGTGCACCTGGGCAAGTTCCTAGTTTCTCAGGTTCCTGGATCATCATCCTGAGAACTTGCTTCTGTTAAGATGGTATTTTTGTGCCTCAGCTTATTAGCTTTGGTTCTCCTCTACAGCACAAAATCTAATATTCACTGAACTTTTCACCGCCAAAGTTTCCCACTTTTCAATGCAAACTTTGCTCTGTCCTCCCATAACCTCCATTTTATCGGGTGTGATGGACTCTTCTAGCCTTCCTTTTAATTTCATCTTTCTACTTCACTCAACTATCACCACTTATCCTCAAATGTGGAGATATTCTTAACTGATTGATGAGGTCAGCCTAATCCAACACTTGCCTTCTCCTGTGGCTGTTACTTCTACCCAAATCAAACAGGGGCTTCCCACTCCCAAGCTGCAACGCAACCATACCCCTCTCTACAATCTTGTAGTTAGTAATGTCCAGTTACCTTCTGTGCCCATTATTTATGTTTTTTGGATCTATAAGCAGAAGTCTTACTTTCCTTGTATTTGGCTAGGTATGTTAATCTACTGGGAGCAGTCAGATATGATAAAAAATAATTCTCAATATGTTCAAAAACTACCTATATATTTACTTCATAACAAAGAAAATGCCACATTTAAATAAGGTGTCATTAGTGTGATCTGAGAAATGATTAAGCAGTCTTCATGACAAAGGAGATAGAAACCCATCTTACTGCCTCACTAGACCTTTTTGTACAATATTCAGATATCTGTAATCAGGACACGAACTCCGTTGAAAAAGGTAACACAAATATTTATTCTATGTTGCATGGATGTGCTGTGAGTCTATAGCATCACAAATTAGTAAGTGGCTGCCAGCCTGGGTTTTTAAGGAGCAGTCAAAACACATGATGAAAATCCAAAGTCAAATTATAAAAGTCTAATTTTTCTTTTAATGGCATTGAGATGTCATTGAATGCCACCTTATTGTGACCTTTGCCACGTGTTTGTACATTTAGAAGGCTAAGGAAATGTCCACCTTATTTAATATATGCTCAGAATTGTGGTGGTGGTGTTAGCAGATTCTTTTTAATGACTTCTATGAGCAGACAAGTTTAAGCTGTTTTTCTGATGTTTACAGTTCACTGGTTAAAATTCTGTCTGGTCAACTTCATATAAAGCAGAGAAACTGCATTGATGTCCACGGGGTTTTCAATTGACATTGGTGTTATTGGACAATATCCTTGATATGGAAGTTTAAAGCAGTTTTGGTAAATAGATTAACTCATGTTTTTAAACAGAGCGTACGTGGAGGTGTGCATTGCAGGGCTAAGGCAGTTTCAGTCCTGCTAGCATTAGAAACGCTCTCAGTACACCACCATATGTAAGAAATTGCACTATTGTTTGTTTAATTATCTAATCAAATTGAACAAGAAATGAGTTCGGCTGAAATAATCAAGTCTATAGAGAAAATGCCAGCTCTGATACTTACCAAGATTTGACAGTTGCTTGTTGTCGTGACCTTGGCTTTTTTTATTACGAGCCAGAGGCCAGAAAGTACGCTAGCTGTCATTC
>NW_010388108.1:48379-52702 GCF_000710305.1 Buceros rhinoceros silvestris | reverse complement strand
ATTCCTGCTTCTGTAAGGTTCTGTAGGCAGCAGACTTGAACCAGATTGTCTACACATATCAGATTACTGATACATGGGTATCAGTAATCAAATCACCATCCAAACTGGGTGCAAAACTGTATTTTGTTCCCATAGCCGTTAAATCCCATTTCCAATCCCATTTCCATATACAGTCTGTGGAACAGCTTAGCCTTTATGATATTTCCCTTAAAAATGAATAACTAGCAAGTTATTTGTTGAAAGCAGTACGTAATGTGAGAGTTACCAAAATGGGTACTTTAAACATTTATTTGTTGCAAAATAATTTACATAACATATTGATACTTCATTAGAAAGTAAGTAGTGGAAAATGAAATTAATAATGTGTACAAAAGACTTTTCTGTTAGTATTAAATAATTTTGCCTACTGAAGGAGAGAAGAATGTTTCTGCCTAGAGGTATACCCCATCTGGAAACTAAAGCCAGTTTTACTAGAAATGAAATCATTCAAACTAAACTGCAGAAAATCTTGTGTTTTAACTGTTTCCATGTGCTTAAAAGTAGACTATATTTAACCCATAAATGCCTTGGGCAGTTTATTACTTGGAGTTAATGAATGCTAATTGCTTCTTGAATTTGAGATGTGCACTCCTCCTTTCATGCTTTTCAGTAATGTTACAAGGAGTATTTTGATCTGACGGTTTCCTGTTTCATGGGGTTTTTTTGTATATGCAGATCCTGTGACTTAACAGAAAGCACATAAAATTGCATACACATTAACTTCCTTTCTCATTCTTACCAACTGATTACACGCATTTCCCCTTTGGGCTTTACAAAAGGCCCCAAGTTTTATTTTCCAGCAAATTAGAAATTTACCAACTTTTTAATAACATATCAAATATTTTCAATGTAAAGACATGAATTTCTATCTACATTCTCATGCCCCAAAATAGTCTGTCTGTTATCTGTAGTAAGCCAGACATATTCATTATGCTTTCTTAAGCCTGTGTCCTTATGAATTGAGATATCAGCCTGAACGACAGGAATCCTTTTCAGAGCTGTGCCTTGAAGGACAGATGCCTTTCTACCATGAATGATATCAGAAGAAGTCCTGTTGCAAAACTCTTTTTCCCACTTCTCAGTAGTATGGTGAAGTCATTTCCATAATCCATGGAACTGTTGCTAAAATTAGGGGTGTTGTATATGTGTGTGTATATATATGTATATATGGCTATGTTGTTAAAGCTCTATAGGGAACCAAGTATGAGATCCTAGTCAATTAATTATGCCTTCTAATTATACCCTTTCAGTAACCTCCTCATGTCCTGAAAGAATCCTAGAGTGAACAAAGTATAATTCCTCATTTATGGAGAGGAATTCTTTCAGTAATCGTATTCAAAATTACAAGTCAGCTGAGAGCACAGCATCTGCCTTGATGTATTCCGGTTCCTGTTCCGTTTTGCAGCCAGCATGGCTAGGACTTTGACTTGTTGGTGACGAAGATTACTTCATCCAGGTTCTTGCATTTGAGGAGAGGGAGTAATGAAAGGCTTAAATCTACCTATTTATTTTAGCTATTTTAAGACCATTCTTTCACCTGAGTAGATGAGTGTATGCCCACTCATGTTTCCTTTAGGGGAAATAGTTGGAAAGCATGGAACATGATGAAAACTTGTATTGCAAAGGCAAACCCCCTTGTTTCGCAGAAGTATTTTTATGTGTCTCAGCAGCATGCCATCTAAAGAGCAGCTTCCAAAACATAATATTAAGGCAAGTTAACTTGACTTAAAAATACTTTCACCTTGTTTAGGAGGGGGAGTTTCAGCCTTTCAATTAACATCCCCTCAAGTCTGTAGCATAAGGATCCTACTAGACCTACTATACTTACTATACTCTATTGGAGCAACATCCCCAAATGATATCGTGGTGCTCGCTTTGAAATGCCAGAACATTACATAAAATCTGCAACGAGTGGCAAAAGGGTTAAAAACCATATGGGCTAGTTATCTGTCTGGAGCTTCAAACAGCCACATTCTACATCAAAAAGGGACTGCAGCAACTCCTTGATCAAAGTTCAGGTAATTCAATTATTTGCTTTCATGAATCAAGGGGTCCTTGAACAAGCTCAGGATGTCTGGATATTAGAATACGGGAAATTTAATGTTTCATTCCTAATATTCCAACATCAAAGAGCTTTTTCCTATAAACAAAGCAGTCTGAAGTCAAAGAATTCAAGCAAAAGCTAATGGGGACAGGTTCGGTTTGCTAGGATCTTTGTGAGCTGGAAATTAAGCTGATTCCTGGGGGGGTGAGATATTTACCACTGTGATTCTTTGTGTTTATTTTTTGTATCTGAACATCTGTACCAAATCTTGCAAACTGAAATGCTTATCTCCTATTCTTGTAAGTTCACTTAGTTGACACTTTTTTCCCCATTTCTCATTTTCATGTGATTTTTTGTATTTTGTTTCGCAGATCTCTGTTTGGCAAGCTCTAGGTGGCTCTTGGACCACATCATGCTTTGAGATTCTAATCAGCACAGTGTAATGTAGACCCTGCACCCTAATGCGGGGGAGAGAGTTCATTGCTGATTCCTCCAGCAGCCCCAGCCAAAAGTCAGAAGGAATTTAGGGTGGGGAGAGGAGCCCGTGGTCTGAAGAAACAGTGCTCAGTCCCAAGTGCTCTCTATGCTTCTCACCGTTACTGGCAGTCATGTTAGTTCAGGATTAATAAAGTAAAAATTGGTTGGTATGTTTAAAACCCTAAACATAGAAGAGATGTGCATGCTGATATAAGAATGGATTCTGAGCCTGCAAAAATAAATGTCACTTTATTTCTAGGAAAGGTTAATTCCTTTGTATCTTCCCATTTTATTTTTATTTTTGCATTTTCTTCTTTTGGTCTGCCAAATTTCCTTCCAGAGCTGGGGCCCAACCCCCCTTTTTTCCATGTTCATGGACCAAACATAATATAGTAGAATTTCTTGTGGTAAGTGCCAGTCTTAGCACGCGTGTTGTGTGTTTATCTGCTGTGTCATTTCTGCACAAAAGCTCTCATTGCCTGTGTTCTCCTGATCTTGTATGTGTTACATTCACGACCTGCAACAATCCCGTGTGTCAAACTGCTCCTGAAGGCAGCGAGATGTCTCTGTGCAGAGTGCTTCTTTATCTCTTAGCAGAAACAGAAATGAGTTACTGGGAGGCAAGTCAGTAGAGATAGGAAACAAATGCAGTCGCTACGTGTGGTGACAAATGTTTGTGAGAATAGTATAAAAGTTAAAGAAATAAAATAAGACAGGTTGGCTCATCCCACCTCCTCATACTTACCTGTGAAATAGTAAGTGCCACAATTTTCTAATAGTGCAGATCCTTTTGAAAATTAAATTTTTTGTTTAAAAATGCCATAGAAATTTTAATAGAACTGCAAAATTATGATAAATAATCTAATTACTTGTCTCATATAACACAGTAAACAATTAAGACAAGATAGCGATGCATTATTCTGCGATTCATTGTCGTGCTGGAGAGGAGCTCTAAAAAGTATTTTGTTTAAAATGGTGACATGATGCTTGGAGAGACATGCTCCTCTGCTTTGTCTAAAAAGAAGCCCTAATCGACTTCACGTCCCGGCTCACTGTAGAACAGCTCTATCAGCTGTGTGCACTGCAGTTCCTCACCATGAGCTTACAGAATGAAATCAGCTATACTCAGTTGTAAAGACACGGCAAATTCCTACCACCATTCCCAGGTAACTCGGTTATTGGAAGAATACACTCTGCGTGTGAACCTTTTGAAGCTGCAGAGTCTGATTTTACAGTTTCTTCCATTTGGACAGAAAACTATTTTAAGCTTCAAAAACCTTGCTTTCCGTTTCAGTTAACTAACCATGCCACGTGATAATCTTATTCTGTATTTACCAAGATCAGCCAGTAGAAAGGTGATTATTTCACTCCAAGTGAAGTTGCTTGGTTGGTATCGCACCAAACATACAGCGGCATCCAGGACAGCAGTATGGCAGTCGGCCAGGCAGGATTGCCAACACACACGTGTGTGTGCGTGCGTACGTGAGGTCGTGGAAGCCTTTATTTCTGCCATGTGAACTATGTGGTGGTGTGATGGTTATATGTGCCTGCGAATGATAGAGTGATGGTGCACATGCCTGTGCCATTACCAGAGGAGGAGGAATTGATTAGCTATAACACACTTCATTAACACTGCACTTTCTCAATCATTGTAATTGTGGCTCTTCCCCTAAAACATGAAGTGGAACAGGTTTTATTTTAACCAAATCAATCTAATGTGTTAAAATTTACATAATTTCCTCTTGCTGCGTTTATAGAGCAGC
>NW_010388108.1:28458-48295 GCF_000710305.1 Buceros rhinoceros silvestris | reverse complement strand
GAATTTTAATTTGCATTGTCTGCATAGTCTATAATCAAAGTGTTAAGATCACAAGGTTTATTCATTATGTATGGCATGTGGTGACAAATTTGCATAATAGGCTGCATCTTGCTGAAATATTCCCCCTTTTCCCATGGCCACCTTTGCAATTTTGGCTATAACTTATTGTCTATAAACCTTTTAACTCAATTACACAAGCCTTTAAGTTCTGTAGAACATCTATTAGGGAGAAGTATCCTTATAAAAATAAACACATGGATAAAATGTCATACTGAAAGGTGAGAAATGCTGAAGGAAAGCCTTGAAAACTGGGCTATGTTTCCTGATTTCAGGAGAAAGCTGGTATAAAATCACTGCAGTGTGTGTTATGGCTCTATACCGATGTAAACGCTCACAGATTGAATGGAAAGTTTCCTTTTGGTTTGCTTAGTGGCAATTACTATATAAAGTCTATTCTATGAGAATTTTCAAAACTAAAAAACACGACTAAAAAACAATTAAGAAATTAAGATGCTGTAAATGTAAACCTCCTTCATTGATTGTAGCCTACTAAGGCCAACCTTGGCTTTATGAAAGTGCTTCATAAGATTTTTTTGATAGAAAATTATTATGTTTTAGTAGAGAAAAAATACATGTTTTCATTAACGTTTGTAACAGCTAAAAATATTATTTAAATGAGGAATGGAATACACTGGTTTAGATACACAGACCCTCTCTGGAGCATCATAGAGCTACCATAGCATAAGCTTCATCATTTAGATCTTGAATTACTGAGGTTTTATCTGACATGCATCAGACAATTCCCCTCTCCCTTTTACTGCCCAGGTGAGGATATTCAGACTAGGTGGATTTTTATTATACCGTTTTAGTGCAGCAGTGTAAACAAACATATTCCATGTTTCAGCATGTACAGAAATTCAGGTAGTGCAAGGTTTATCTGTCTTTGATCAAAGAAAATCTCTGTAGAATCTCTTAACAGAAATACAGAGTATATTTAGATGTTGACAGGTAAGCTCTTAGCAAGAGGTTATATGGACAAGTGTTCCAGTCCTCTACCAAAACATTCATACAAATAATTGTATTAATGAATCATTAAATCCCTACTCTGATGTTGAGTTTAAAGCTGTCATAGTGTATTGTATTTGAATTGTATTTCAGTCCATACTAAGAATAAGGTGTGTGGGTGCGTTACATGCGTGATGACTTGTGTTTTCAAGTTACGTAATTATAGGAGCAGAGACAAATTGACATTTATGAATATTTCAACCTCTGTATGAAATTGGATTGAAACTTTGGTTTATATAGTAACTGTTAACGTCCAACATGTGGCAAAATGCTTCTGAACAGTGTTATGTCAATGTGAATGCAACAACTGCAGCCATAAAAATGAGTGAATACTATAACCAAGTTCACATTACTAAAGTTATAAAATTAATGCATAGACAGTCAGATAATACTCAGTAGGTTTAGAGCAGTGCAAAAGATAAATGTAAAGCCAGTTAACCTTTGAGAGAGAGGGAAAGTCCAAGGGAAGGGAAGACTTACTTTGCGACTGAACTCACTAATAAAAGGGCCCATTAAAGTGACTATGAAGCTGTAACACCGGCCACTTGTTTTTTTTCAGCTTTTCACGGAAGTTACTGTTTGTGTTGCACAGTCCTTGAAAATGTCATCTCATTCTGCTTTAAAGCTCCTCTGACAAGGACTGTTTTGCCCACCCTCCGCTTTTTTTCTTCTTTACCTATTTTCCTACTATTTCTCCACATCTATTGAGTATTATTTAAAAATCTGCAAGGAACTATCAAGAGGGGAAGGTTTACAGACAGAGACATGCAGCAAGAGCAAGTAATGTAGTAATGGTTGTCTCTGCCTGGTCGTATTCTCAGAGATAAACAATGTATATGCTCAGTATTCATATTCTTATTCCCATTGTATGCGCTGTAAAGTAGGGAGCAAGGGAATGTGCCATGGTTTTTAAATTACTTCCTTTCTATACGCCGTGTGTGACCGCGTTGGGAACCCCAAACTGATCTTGTGAGCTTTGCAGAATATTCTCAAATTCAAATCTCGCTTGAACTGCACCTGGTTTGGGACTCCAATGTTTCCAAGCATCAGCACATCTTGCTGTTGATTAAGCATCAGCTGAAATAATGCCAGTTGGAAATGTCACCAAAGCTCCTCTTTGTTGAGCTCCTCCTGGCCATCTGGGGAGAGCCTGCCTGCCTGTGTATATGGGTGAGAATGATTGTTCCTAAAAGCCCGAGAAGAAAAGCGGAAAGGTGGCAATATATGAAGAGTTAGGTGCAGTGCCAGTTCACACCATCTGAGAACGTGCCCTCTCTGGGGACTTGCACTTGGAGGTTAATTGAACCAATGAAGCTCTATGTTTACATTTAACACAGATGAATCAAACCTTTGAGTTCAGCTTGGGAAATTTCCCTTTATGCAGTAGCACCTCAGAGCTGGCTCAGTCCCGCTGCTGTGAGCGTTCTAGGAGAATAAGACCTGCTGAAGTCTAAATGGAAGTACACTCAAGCTGCTATTGCCATGAGAATAAAATCCGATAGTCAAAGCAATATATCTTAACCAGCTCTGCTGCTGCGGTGTTCAGCAATGCACCTACAACTGAAGGTGCTATCGTTTATAGCTAGCTTCATTCCGTTTGATATATTGTTTTTCTTGTCATGGCCTCAGCAGCTGTCATGTAGATCAGACTTCAGCTGAAATCTGCGTTTGTGACACTCTTTATGAGTAAGAAAAATGTGGTTTACAACTCAGTATGAGAGATGAAAGAGAAATAAGATAAAGTATTTTAGAAGTTTAGCAAGTTGTCTTGAAATGGCTACAGAACTTGGCCAGCCAGTGAAATAAAATAAAACATACATTAATCAGTTGACATAACAGATTAAAATATTGTAAATACTGTGATGCTACAAATAATCAGCAACACTTTTTTCTGCAAGCCAAAATACAGTTTCACTATCAAGTCAATAACTTAGCTTTGTTTAAAAGGCTGTAGCTAATCCAGTTAGAGAAATGCCTGAGATTACAGTAATTAGAAGATCAACACCGCCAACAGAACTTCTTTCCTAACCTCCTGAGGGATAGTTCGGCATGCAGGCAGAGGAGCAAGGGAATGTTTCACCTTTCTTTTAATTGTTGTGGTTTGGGCAGGACTTAGGCAAACTCAGATCAGACTCACTGGAATTGTTTTTCAATTTGTGCGTTTTTTTCCTCTTTCAACATGGAATACAATTATTAAGGGTTTTTTTAATAGTCTTATCTGGGGCTTTTATATAACAAGAGGACCTATGTTTATTTAACAGGACCTATGCCAGCGGTGAAACTTTTTGATTTCTCAAGCTCTCTTCTTATGGGACATTTTACTTTTAGGTTTTTGGTCTGGTATTGCATGTCTTAAGTTTTCTGTAGCACATGTTGAAACCTATACGCTGCATACATACGATCATGCTTGCGAGTGGATGCACCTTTCTAAAGTACTTCTGCTTTCCTGCCTGAGGTGGCTGGAGTCAGAGACTCAAAATATCTGGTGCTGCTCCTCTTTTTCATTTATCAGTGCACCACCATATGCATGAAGGCAATTTCTTTGCTTATTTGCATGCTAATATGAGAAGAAGTGAGAGCAGAAACCCCTTGTTTTAAGTGCTAATATTTACAGGGTGCCTTAAAAATATTATTGACTGCTCTCAAAGGAAATAGATCAGCTGCAAATAGACAAAATATTCCACTAATTTAGTGGTTCTTTCTCTCCTTGATCCTGTTTCAATTCAGGGACTGTACCAAAATTCACTATGTAATAGGTTTTTGGAATCTTAGTTTGAAATCAGGAAAACATCAGCGATGTGACATTGCCGGCCGTAGAGGAAAAATGAAATGCCATGTAATTGAAATAAGTGCTACAGCTCTTTGTGAGGCAATTTCTGTATTTTTTTCCTGCATGATTAACTTTTCTAAATATCCCACTGTGTACAGGTATGTTCTCATCTGTGCATCTACCAGTAGATGGGCTGCCCTCAACTCTCAGATGATAAGCAGCCGGCAGCAGTTAATGACAGCGCTGGGATTTTTGGCACCTTTTTTACACTGCGCTGACTCTATGCTCACAGGATAATTATCTCTCAGCTCTGCTGTGTGTCCCAGTATACAGGCCATGCATCAGTGCTCCTTTGAGAAATTTCCAAGGAATTTATCTGTGAAACTGGGATTTCTAAGTGTTTGTGGAGAAAGGGGCTCTTGACTCCAAATATGACTAATGCAGGAGTATTAGTGATATTGGTCTCTTGGTTTCTCTTTTCTGAAGTGCTATCTGTGAATTTTGGGCAGGGTGGAGCATTGCGATAGGGGATGATAGGCAATTTCATATATTCTTGGATATCAAAGGAATCTTGGCACATATTTATGTGGAAGGCATCAGTACTTTTGAGGCTGTGCTTCAATATAGGCAAAGGAAAAGGTCATGGAGGTGTTGTACTTGAAATTTCTGTTTTGTCTGAAGTTCTGTACTCCAGCAAGCTATGTTTATGGGCCCCATCGTGAGAGCTGAATTAAAAGATAGAGTAAGCAGTGCCAGAGCCAGGAGGAACATGGATCTTCTTTGCTCCGTATGCAGTCTGTCAAATAAAATTTCTTTTTATTTCTCTTGCATTAAAGAAGACAGACGTAAAATGAATTCTTATTTTTTTTTTTACTTTTCACCTCCATATTGCCTAGTCTTTCATCTTTTCAGTGCCTGGGTCCTTCTTTAAACCTATATCTATATTGCCCATTTTTAAATATACTAATATCATGGTTCCCATTCCACATTCTTGAATTCCATGAACTTATTGAGATTTTCACTGCTGAACTTTAATGGGTGAAGTCTCAGTGTTCAGGGTGCCGCGTATGATGGATTCCCAAACTCAGTTCAGATTTTCCAGCGCACTTACTAGATGGACCTCTTCTCTTCCACCGCCCCTCCCCTCCCCCCCCAACTGTGATTCTAATTATTTCAAGCTTAATTATGTACTTCAAAATTTGGGGAGTACTAGTTGATCTGCAAAACACTAAAACAGGCAGATCATATACATGTTATCTTCAGAAACAAGTAGTTTTAGAAGTCTTTTGAAGAGGCCATGGATGGCTGCAAGGAAGCTGAGTGAAGCGGATTGAAATACTTATGCAAGAATATTTACTTGGTACTGAGCCTAAATGATTGTCAGAAGAGTTTATTCTGTTGAGTGATGAAGATAAAGCTGCTACAGTCCTTCCAACTCATTCAGCTGTAGAGGCTTTAATTACCTAAACCTGGACTGAACCCACTAAATCAGTCTGCTATCATCCTGGTGTGAGTTGTTGCTTCTAAAGTCAGTTGGAATAAGTGTTATGGGAATAGGGATCTTTGAGCAAGGGAATACCAACACTTTTCTTAAAAGATTCTGATAATAAGAAACTAAAGATTGAAAGTTAAGTTGTTTGTTACAATCATTCTTTTCAGATTAATCTGACGTCTTTCAGCACAGAGGAAACAACCTCTATATTCAGTGGCTTTTTGTGTATAAAATAACTCTTGTGTTCTTTATTATATTGAATATTATATATTTGTTATATTCTCACAGAGCCTGAGAAAGCCAAGGGGTATATATTTCATTGATTGACATCTATTGAAATCCATAGTCTTGTCCTTGCCATTGAAAAATAAATTTAGTGAAAATTCTTTACAGTGCATCAGAGCACAAGATGTTCCCTGTATTTTGTTTGCTCTTTTCCAGTTTGTGTTTTCAAGAAGTTCAATACTAATAATTCAGTTCTGATTAATTCTTTTCTTTAGATTTAAAATGGAGGAAATGTAAGTATTTTATTTCTGCAGTAAACTGTTCCTTAAGGAGGTGTGAGGGTATCACAGAATGAGCCAAAATTCTGATAAATCTGGCTGTAATCATCTCCCAAAGAACTGTTAAGGTTTTCAAAAGAGCATTTAGACATTACAGGCTAATAATTTCTTGCAAGTATTTTCCTCAGGTATTATTGTATAGAATTTCAATAGAATTTTTCCTTATTCTTGAACTGTTATTATTTTCTTCATGTTCTTTTAGAGTAATGTTACCAAGTGTCTATTTCATTCATAGACCAGATAGTTACAATTGTTATGCAGGCAAGAAAGGACGTATACTGTCTTGAACTTACTGTTTCTCAGATGCTAAAATAGGCAAAAATCATAAAGCGACAGACTTGCTGTGAGTTTTAGATGACTTCTTTCCTGGAATAATAAAAAAAAATAGAAATTTTCATTCAGAGGAAAATTAATTCCATCCCTTAGTATTCTTAGCAAATGACTCATGTAAGAGTTTTCAGTCATTTGCAAATCTTTCTTCTGATAAGCTGGGGGGTTGAATTTAAGAGGAATTGCTAGCACCCACGTCATGTCAGTTGGACACAGCTGAAACTAGTTTCCAAATTTACTACTTTGCCTCTTGTTTCTGTTTAGGACAGAATATGTGGAAATATTGATGTCTTATGGATACATGGAAATGTTGTATAGTTAGTGGGGGAGTCTTCTGTTTTGTGTGACATCAGTAGTAGCTGTTTCTGTTTAGCGTGATGAGAACAGGGAAAATCCACTAGATTAGACTCATGAAACACAGAAAATAGAGGTGACCTTTACAGGTAAAATGTCTGAGATGACTTCTTTTTTCATGTTAGTGGTTGTAATTAGTTTTAGGTCAGGACAGGGAAAACAACTCTCTCCAAACCTTCTGCTCCAAGTTTAAATCTTTTTGTGATTCAAAATTTTAAAAAGAAAAGATTTCTAGTAAAGATAACACATTTTGGGTCTTGTTCTGCAGTAGAAAGTGTTTGCTAATATAGTTATGCCAGGATATCTGTATCGATAACAATCCTTATTTTAAGCACAGCATGTATTGGCAAAGGAATGCTTTTATCAGTTCACGAATAAAAGTCACCTAGCAGAAATGGCTCGTCTTTGCCAGCTGAAATACTCCTATTCTCAGTTTTTTGTCTTACACCGTTGTCAAGGAGGGGCTGAAACCATGCATCTCTGACTGATGTGGGCTGGACCCGTATTTTCAGGGTGCCAGAGAAAGTGAGACATGGCTAATTTAGACATCTCTAAAGTTTCTGCTTTAAAAAAAAAAAAAAAAAAACAATCACAATTTTAGAGAAACACTGATAGCACCAACAGAAAAAAGTGTCAGTGAGAAGAGATTTTATGTCCTGCAAACGAACAACAAAAAAGATTGATAGATAAGTATATGGGTTAATGTCACATTTTCTAATCTAGACGATTGTCAGTAAAAAATGTGAATTCTTCTCCTACCACTGTGGATTCTTTTAATGACTTGTTTTATGGCCTTTATCCAGGCCATTTGTCTCTTTACAGCTTCCCAGACGGCTGTGCCCATCTCTTATAATATGTTTGCACATGGTTTTAGAAATCAAAAGCCTTTAGGGAAATAGAGCCTACTGTCAAACCAGGACTAATTTCCAGTCTAAGTAATCTAAAATGTCTGAAGTGTTTTCTTAGATAAAAAACTTGTGCAGGAGGCTAAAACCAGGGGATGTAACATAGCCTGGGTACCACTGAATATGGCCACCAGTGGCCTTCAGTTCAGAACCTGCAGAAGGAGTTAGAGTTAATTATGTGCATCAACATTAAATTAGCAAAATTAAGCACTTCTTAGCTTGGCAATGTCACTAATAGATCGTTGGTTGAACATTCATGTGCAGAAAGATACAATCCTGAGTGCTTATGCTTAAACACTATTTTCCACTCTTCTGTGTCTAAGCTTTTCAGTGCAAAACATATTTACTCCAGACCTGGGGCGTTTTTCTGTGTCTAAACGTATAATTGTTTAAGGAGAGGTAGGGTAAAAGAATAAGTGAAGAAGCTTTCGAACCCCTTTGTCACAGATCAGTCTTTGGGTACGTCAACAGCAGTTACACAAGGATACAGCTGCTAAATTGATACAGCTCCTTTGCTCCTTGCCCACCAAGAAAGCTAATGTTGCTGCAGCACACATGGCGCTCCAGCGTTTTTCTGCTGGGCAAAAAGCACTTCATTATTGCTGGTGACTGAGAAACTGTCAATGCCAAGTTCTTGTTCTTTCAAAATGGGCTGGCTAGTATTCCTTCAGGTCAAGGTTGTCCTGGGATACGGGTGCCTTAAAGCATCCTAGAGCTGCTAAGCAGAAATGAGGAAAGATGGAAGGAAGGAAAAATGAAGGAAGATGTTCAAGTAGAGAAAAGACACAAGTGGTGCAAGATACAAATATTAGAAACATGCCTTTTTATGGAAGCCTGTGTGGGTTAATTTTCTTCTCACCATTATTGGTTTATATGACATGCATCTATGAGTTTATCCTGTGGGGATTTAGAACAAATCAAAATGAAATACAGAGTGCAAATCAGCTGACACTAGATGTTTACTTTGCCAGGAGGCTGAAAAAAGTGCTTGACAAAAAATTTTCATTTTGGTAGTATTATCCATAGCATTAATTACAATTGATTGGATTTTTTGGTTGTTTTTCTTTTTCCATAAATAGATTTAGTGGAAATGAGGTGCAGATTTGGTTTCTTTTTTGTGAATGTGACAGATGGTCCTAACTGAATTTTATATGTTTCATATTTTTGTTACTGCTCTGTATTTAATAGGCTGCTTTAAATTTTATTAATTTTGTTACCTTTTTTACGCACAGAAGTGTGGGAGTTGAAAATGTGTTGATGTGATGTAATTATGAACTTGATACTCGATTTTTTTTTTCTACATTTGTTCAGAAGACAGTATACATTTGGTGACTTTCAGAAACAGTTGCAAGAGCTTTAAAAATGGAAAAATCATTAATCATTGATATCATCAAAAGAATGGCTAATAAGTTAAGTAGCTGCCAAGAGCATTTATTTAACTGGCTTGCATTGATTTCAGCCGGAGGTACATCAGGCCCACGAAGAACAACATTAAACCACATCAGCTTACTTTTCAGTTGTTTATTCTAGAATTGTATGTTTTAATACAGCATTATGAGTCCATTTAAAATAGAACCATATTGTGTATAAATAGTTGATATTTTAAAGTATTGTTTATAGAGGGATAGTTACTTTTTAACTAAGAATTTGTTAAATGAGGGTCATCTTGCTTTCCATTTGCAGTATGTTCATGCAATAGTTACATACTTATACGTTCATGGAAAATTAGTGAAGTTCAGAAGAATATTCATCAAACACTCCTGTCTGTCAGAAGCTTTCCTCATCTCAGTAAACCACTTGCACAAGGTCACTAACATGCTTTGTTAGCATAATCTTATTTTATTCTGGTAATTTTTGTGAGCCGTTTGATGCATTTTGGGCTGTGTTGATGGAATATGAGTAATGTGATAACCTTCAGTTTCCTAAATGGGTAAGTGCAGCTCTTTGAGTTAGGTTTCTAACATGAATATTAGCAATTACAATTTGAAAGTCTGCTGTGAATACTTACTTAAAATACGCTGTTTCAGCAAACATGCTTGATAATCTGAATTCAGGGAAATATTTACAGAAATAGAATCTGAAAGTGTGAATCTGATCAAAAAGATTGAATATGAAATGAATGTTTATAGATACATTGGCAATATTTGCATAGCTTTTATAATTGCTCATGGGTATATCAGAGCATCTTCAATTTCTTATGTAAAAGAGGAATGAAGTAGGGGGTAAGTAGCTAAATATAGAAACAAACTCTTCTCTGCTTTCAGATAATTGGAATTAGGTTCTCCTCGATACAACTAATAGCTAAAGTTGTATCCAAGAGTCCAAAGTGCAAATCCTCATTTTTATAAGTCAGAGACTTGTAATAGTGAAACCTATGATAAATAGTGCTGGTTCTGCAGCACAGCACGAGGCAGGCTGCTGGGTGGGTGCAGACCTGGCTCCCTGCAGCAGCCTGCCCACCCAGGCATTGCACCGCACCCTGCTCTGAACCGGAACGTTTGAGAAAACCCTTAGCATGCCATCAGCACCTTACAGGAAGTTGTTGCTCATGTAGGATCTTCCCACTCAATATAGCATTGCTCTTCTGTAGTGCACACTCTTATTTTTACATTTGTCCAGATCCAGAAAACTGAATCCATCTTGAAAACTGTCATTGGTTGGTATACACAAGAATCTAACATGCCGTTTTTCCTCACACTGTGGTACTTAAAATACTTCCATTGTTTGCCTTACTCAAAGATAAAAATGGACTTGCGTGTCTTGTCACATTCTATCACGATGTTGGCAAGAATGTGAATTTAATACTAAGTGCTCGTATAAAAATTTTGTTAAAAAAAATTTCTTTACAACACTCAGCTTTAATTGCTTTACGGTCCTGACATTGAAGGCAATGAAAAGTTTGCAGTTAAGTCTTCTTGCCATTCTTTGAATACATAAAACTTTTTCTTAACCTTCTAGTTATTGTTACAAGCTGATGGCTTCAGCTCTCTGATGCCATTTTCTTCCTGACATTTGAGTGAGTCATACAGTCCCTTTTATTCATTGTTTCATTATTTTTCCTGTACTGCTAATAGATCTTTTGATCTGTCTGGCTCACATATTCTTAAGCTTTGAATTCAGTTGCAAAGTTGGGCAGTGCTGTGTTAAACAATTTGTTTTATTTACTGCATCAAATGTGTATTTGACTAAAACCTGTGCAGCTGAGTTCCAGCAAGGACACTAGTTTCTTCATACCATGCAACGTGTCTTCCGTACAGTCAGGACTTTCCATCAAGGACAAATTCAGCTTTTCAGCAGAAATCTTCTCATCCCTAAATCACCAGGATTTGGTATGTGGTGACTAACAATCAGTATTTGTTTGATGTACTGTTTCTTCTGAAGTTACTGGTTCTTACTCACAGTCATATTTGTTTGCCTGGTTGTGATCATTGCTGGTAACTGGATTCTGAAACTCAGTTTCTGCCTTAATATCAGAATGCCTCACGCAGTTTATTACTTTAGAAGAAGAGTAATAGAATTATGATTCTATTACTTTAGAATAAGAGTTTAGAAAAAAAGGTAATTTGGATAAAGGTTAAATGTAGGTGCATAACTTTCAGGAAATGCCAAATTAATTTTAACGAAATTATCAAAACTTTTTTTTTTTTTGGCAAACCTGTATGAGATGTAATGTACTTTGTTTCGTAAGGACCGCAAAGTCAGCAACATTTTGGATAGTTTTCTCTGGAACCAAATTTGGATGATAGTTTTGTTAAGGGTATGCCATTTAGATAAGAGTAACTTGACATTTTATTCACATTATTTATATGTCCACACAATCTGTAATGACAAAGTTTTGCCCTCTGACTGATTTTAAATTTCAGAATGTTTGATGCTTTTACAGTCTATAATTGAGTTAAAATAACACATATAAACAACTTTCATTTGTCTGGCTAACACCACAGGTAATGCACGTAACCCTGCCTGCTGCTAGCTAATAAGCCCCAAGGAAGTGCGTACAAAAAGTATGCTGCCTCTGTCTTTTAAACTTCCTCATCCAGATGATTTATTTATTTGTTCCATGTATACATTAAAATTACGTAGCTTTGCTTTTCCCTTATAATTTCTGTAAAATTTATCCATCTCTGTCATTCATACATCATTCAATGAATTTCATACAATTGTTTTTCATCATTTTCTAATAATCTTGGGTTTCTTTTTAGGCTTAAAATGTTGTTCAAAACCAGAGGGGTCTGCCAAACAGGAGCATTGTTTCGAAATTCGGCAGCGTGCTTGCTTGCACAGCAGTCCTACCAAAACCCATGGTCTCCTCAATATTTATGTTAGATTTAATGAGGTATCTGCTGGTGCAAATGCTTTGCCACTGCGGAGGCAGCCGTGGTGCCCCCCAGGCAGCCCTCCCCTCCTCTCTCTCCTCTCCCTACCTGGTGCAGGACATGGCTCTGCCTTGGCCAGGCAGGGAAGGACGGGTGCAAGGACACGCACGAGTACTCCTGACGCCTGTGGCTGCTTGCAGAACTAGTAGCTTATTTGACAACTTCTGGTTCATATTAGTTAGATTAAATATTAGTTGACAAAACATTTTAGGAAGACCGTAATTTCTGGATCAGGTCTACCTTTTAAAAATTATGTCTGCTGTATAGTTTGGGAAAAATAAAAATACTTTTTTTTTGACAGAGAATGGCTCTTGTATCCTTGGTTTTCATGCAAGACCTCCCACTTCAACTGCTGAAGTTACTCATATTAAATACTGTGCTGTGCAATTAATAGACAAGATTGTGGCCTATTTAATAACATGCAAATGAAATGAGCTGCAGGAGCTCCTTTGTTAGTGTGCTCTAATACTGAAGGAAATAAGCATTGGGGAAAAAAAATCCGAAAGAGTCTGTACAGGGCTTTTTCCTTTCCTTGTGAGGTAGGTTGCTGTGGTCCACACCTGATGCTGCAGCTGTCAGTATGGGTGTATCAGGAGTGCTCCCAGTGGTTTCGAGTATGTTCACATTGTGCTGTCCTTTGTTCAAGGCTTGAGACAAACTCAGATCTCTGTGTGTGTTGTGGGGGGTTTTAACAGCAACATATAAAGAATGCCCACAAGTTGAGCTATTGTGCTGTTGTGGGTTTACTAGGAACTGACTTAGAACAATGGCATTTGAATAACAAGATAAAGCCTTGGAAGTCCCATTTTTCTGCTTTGCAGATGCGTATGTACTGCTACCGAAACGTGTGGAGAAGCCAGTTGGAGTAATCCTGTGAATCAGGATGGTAATGGTTCTGCGTCCTTCCGCAAGTCTGAGAAATAACTTTCATTTCAATAGTCAGTTGGGCTCTTCTTTTTTTTCCCTTTTCAAACCTAAACACACATCAAATCTGTTTAACCTTGAACCCTAGATCAAGATACTGGTTTTGTGGAGGACAGTGGAAAATATTGTGAAATATTTCATAATACCAGCTGAACTGATAAGCTGCTGTTATTTTAAAAATATAATGTGAAAAATATAATGAGAAAAGTTTGGATCTGGGCCAAAAAATTAAAACCTTTGTGGTGGATTGAACTGTTTTGCAACTAAACACTGCTTTTCTTTGAAACAAACCATTCCCTCATACAACTAAATACTGCCATATGTTTAAACTCTTGCAGGCCTCCTAAGGCTGACCCAGAAGAAATGTCAACAAATGTTTGTGAGTCCTTGTGGCCTTGTAACATTTTCTTTAAAAAGTGAAGAATGGAACAGCAGGAGCTGTAACACTCCCACGGAACAGACATATGAAGGCATATGGCTAACATGGGAGCCTGCTGGCTCTTCAAAGCTTGCTGGCTTCATTCTTAAGGCTCCCTTTTTAATTTTTTTTCCTTCAGACAGCTAAACTTGTCTTTCTATTTCACAAGTTGCTCTGTTCTACTCAGAGCTAAGTTTAGCAAGCCTGGAGTACTGTACAGCCCCGACCTGCCACAGGAGAGTGGGTGTGTCTGTTCCTAGAGGTGGCAGATTGGTAGACGTAGGTATGGTGCAAGGTGGTGTCCCTCGAGACTGCTCCTGAGTTTGGCATATCCCTGAAGTACCTTTAGACAGTCATTTCCCCTGTATGTACTAGAGCTTAAATAGCAATCTCTCCCTACCTACATAGTTTCGGTGAAAGTATACTCTTTCGAGCATACACCTAATACTGTCTCTGATTTTGGAAATTAAAATAAATCACATTTGCTGCAAGGCACTGAAAACTCACACTTAAGTTTCATTGTACGTGTGTGTGTACCACATTTAACGATGAGGTTTGAGTTTGCTGTCATGGGGGAATATCTTCAAATGCACAGAATCACAAGTTTTTTCAAAGTCAATGTGATTTAATCATGGAAGACTTCCAATAGAATTTGTATTCCTAAATCTCTTTGATGCTTTGCATTATTTTTTTCTTCCCCATAAGTATTCTTTCCTGCAATTATTATTTTTAATTAATTGAAATGTTACTGTGCTGGAATGAGGTAACTCAGGGCACAAAGAAATCTCTGGGGGAAAAGTACAGCTCAACAACTCTACTTCCAACTGTCTGTGTTTCATAGTTCTGATAATATGCCATTTTACTTCCTGTTTCTAAAGGACTGATTAACATCTGTGTAGCATTAAGAACAGCTTTGCAGCTCTGCGTGTTTGCGGAGGCTGTAAAGGCCATGCCTGTGCCATGCAAGCTTGGGTAAATGAGTGGATTATTGTATATCAGGAGGAGAGCAGTGTGTGAGTACACCTTGACGCAGTTACCCAGTGTGTAGTGGGGGATCCTTACAGCGCATTTTGAAAGGGTGTTTTGCCCTGATGCTGTGCCGGTCTGTCGGCTTCCCTGCTGTCATCTAAATTGATGTGTTTGATGCAGCACAGTATTTTGCCCTGAAACTTGCAACTTTTGGTCATTTTGGGGTTTGGTCATTATTGTACCATACTCATGGATGTGGAGTGGTTTAAACCATGAAATCTTGACCTTTTGAGTTGCAGCATTGTGTCTTTCTCAATACCACAAGACAGTTCTTTACAAAGTATTTTGGAAGGTAATTTATGTAACCACTCATAAAATTATACAGTCTTGATGTGGAGGATTGTTGAGGTTTATTTTGCAGATGTGGTTGGGGAAGTTCCTGTGCCTTGAAAAATAAAAGCATAAAACCAGCACATGAATAAAATACAAAATATAAAAGGAAAAATCCAACATTTACTGGAGTTTCTGTGGTGTATCATCCTCCCTCTTTCTCTCTGCACTAGTTACAATAATAAGTAAACAATAATGTGAAAACAGTGAGAACATTTTGCACGAGATTGACAGAATGAATAATTAGGTTTCTCTTTATTAAGGGAGTAGGGAAGCTTATTATTGTCATTTGAAACTTCTCAAATGAATTTTCTGAAGTGTTCCACCGTTAGTTAGCACGTAGAATGCTGTCTGTTGAGAAGGACTACGTTATAATTACAATTGCTGTGAATACTGCCTGGAGAATCAGCAAGGTGTTGAAGCAAAGTTGTCCACACTCTTACGTAAACTTATTAGGTGACTTGTTTCCATATAACTCACTTAGACTGATACTTTCTGAAAACAAAATAACAGGTTTGTTTAGATATGTTGAGCTGTCAAATACTCATGAGTTTTATGAACCTGAAGATAATAGCAGAGAGGTGTGTATCTATTTATGTTATCCAAATGGAAAACTGAGTGACTTAAACATTAAGTATGTACAGAGCCTTATTTTGGCTCAGTTCCATAGGATACATACGGAAAAAGGTTTACTCCCTTAAGTAATAACTACATGGGTATATGATTGTAGTTCTAGAGCATCTTAACATTCATTGTGAGAGTAAATTATCTTACCCTCACAGTATCATTTTCAGGTACGGGCATTAATTATTACCTCCAGTTTAGTGATGGAGCTGAGGAGCAGAGGGCACGTCAACAAAGCCTATTGTCGGCAGATGGAATCTCAGCCCACCGGAGCTATGCAAACATGTTTATCACGCTGCCAAATCCGAATTAGCAGGTCTGATCACAAGCTCATATGCCTCGCTTCACAGTAGGACTTGGTGGGTTGGGCACACTCTGCTGTGCTAACCACATTTATTCAGCTTCAACTCAGCTTGGAACTTGGGCAGAAAAGCTCACATCTGCCAGCAATATACTGTGAAGATACTCCCAGCAAATCTGCCCAAGGGCCACCCAAGAGACAAATTATGGACTGGAATATTCGTCAATCCCTGCCCAATTCACTGAAAAGGAAAAAAGTCACTGCTGTGTGAAAATTATTCCGCTTACATGTTTTTAGATAAGCTTTCGGCAAATAGACCTTGCCATGCTTTTGCTGGAGAGTCACATTGCTGCACAGTTGGCAAAGTGGCTTCTTCCGTTATTATAAAGTAATCTTTGATTTTTGTTAGCCGTTAGGTTATTTCCATATGCAGTCTTGGTTTCTGTCTAGCTATGTTAACATTGGCTGCTCCTCACTGCGTCCCAAAAGAAAGCAACTGAAACTTAAAGAGTAGCTGCATTTCTGAAATCGTTTAAAATATTGGAGATGGGTTCTTACCTTTCAACTAACTAGGGCTGGTTGGTTCGTTGGGTTTTTTTTACTTTTTTATCATCTTGGTTTCATAAATGTAACTTCTTGGTTGGTTGAATCTGTGTTTACTAGGTGATTGCTAATGGTACTCTGGAGCTCATTTCTTGTTGTTTAAAGCAAATGCCTTTACAGCACATAAGACTATCTCCATCAGGCAAAATTTCCATCAACATCAGTAGAAATTCTTTCCTAATTATACAGTTCCTCCTGAGTATGCAGAGCACTTGCTCTGTTATTATTTGGTTACGCATATTTCTATTTCACAATCATTGTTTTGAAGAAACTTCATAATGCACTTGCTCGTAGCTTATAATAATTACACTACAAAAATTTGAAGTCTCGGTGGTATTTGGAAGGCATAATGAACAGCACAGAATTGTTAAATATTAATATTGTCAAATATCCTGGTTAATTCTGGCTGTGAACTTCAGTGTTACAAGCACTTTATTACACGATGCAGCTGAAATACAGATCTGTGTTTATGTTTCAACTCTCAAGAACAGATAGGCAGGCAGGTTACAAAATAACAAAATAACTTCATTAAAATATAGAAGTATATTGTAATTTCTAGCGTGGAATGTCCTGAAATGATAGGTGGTAGAAAATTGTATCATCTTTGCTATAAACATTGCTGGAATTCTGGAAAGCTGTATTAGTTGTGAGTAGAAAGTGCACACCATCATAAAATGCTGTTAGTGCTTGCACATCTTCCAAGTTCTATACTTACTCATTGATATTTTGCTGTATCATTAATTACCATTTCTTTAAAAATGTGTATACTCTTGAGGATGGTATCAAAACACCAGTTGGTCAGTTTTGTTCAGTCCTGAAAACTGAAATGTATCATTTAAAGAGGCTTGGGTTTGGAATCAGTAATGTTTAACTAGTCTGTCTTCATTTTTTAAGCTATGTCAACACTTACGACTGTTTCATGGACAAATTAATATGTTTGACATTGCCTTATCCTTGATTGAGAAGCCAGCTGTGTAACGTCCTTAGAGAAAAAACAAAAGGAAGTGAGGAAAAGATGACCAGGACAGACAGAGACTGAATGCATTTTGGTTGACCTAAAATGAGTTTGCTATCCATTTTCCCTTCTACCCTCCGTTGATCTAGCCAAGCAGTGACCTGTGGGAGTTTGGAAGGAGGATGGAGGGGAATAGGGGAAGAAGTGTATTAGATCCAGAAATAAGACCAAATTAAACTTTTTTAAAAAGCTTTACGAATGCTTGAAGAGTCATTGCTGGGTTTGCAATAGCCTTCCCAGAATGGATCATGTATCTTCCTGGGATGACAGAGATATTCAGTGAGTTGAATGAGGCACACAGAAATTCAGAAACCTCGGATCTCTGAGGTGACTTTGAACTCCTCTTTTCTTTATTTATTAATAAAAGGGAGAGGTGGGAAAAAATGTCCCTAAGACCAAAGAACTCTGTCTCTTGAGTCTCTTGGACGAATTCTGTGCTAGTCTCCTTTATGGTATCTCTGATGTCCCAGAATTGTTCTTTCTTGGGTGTCTCCAGTGGACTTGGAACCAGCAGGATGATTTTGTAGAACATTTATATAAAGATTTTTTGAAAGGTTAGTTGAATGTTTTTTCTGTGCTGACTGTCCCCTACAGCTTCACTAATGGGGGCATTCAGCATATACTTCAGTGGCTCTCAATTTTTAGGTTTTCTTTTCAGGTCAGTAGAAGAGATTGATAAAAGAGAGCAGAAGAAAGCCAGAGGAAAGAAATAGAGAACAGCCTACTGAAATAGGCAGCAGAGAAAGGCAAGATAAATAGAATGCCAAATGCTGCTGAAGACAGTCTTTGCTATAGCTTTGCTCTAGAGGAAGGATCTGGCCATTTGCGTTTAGTGGAAGAAAAGCACCAAAGACTATGAATATGAAAATGGCAAGAAAAGGAAAGGAAACAAACAAGGAAAAAAAAAACCTGCAGGGAAAATTTGCCATAAAAATATTTCAATGATAAGAAGATCCCAGTCTAGTAGTCTCTGACATCTGCTGCCGGTGGAAGCCAAGTTCTAGCATGACTTTGAAGGGTTTAGAGCAATGCTGTATGCCTCGTGCAATGGTAATAACTGATTTTGTATTCTTTGTATGTATAATATATTTATCCAAGAGAGAATATATATAAGTGTTTTACTGGTAGAGGTTCACGAACATACATTTCAGTTAATCTGTTAGACAGCAAATATAAAAAGTCGAGCTTTTAAAGGACGAATGAAGGCTTTTTCCAAATGCAGGCAATTCAAATTATATACAGTGTGGTACGAAGAAATATTTGTTTATGCATTAAAATGTTGTATAAGATATTTTACTAAGATTTATTTATGTGCATATATAGCTATATAGGCATGTATTTATAAGATATACCTACTTGCTGTGGATCCTCTTCGTCCAAATTTAGTTTTTAGAAGAAACTCAGAGAAGTTGGAAGCATTGAAATGGAGGACTTGATTTATGATATTTAAAATGACAGAACATACCTGCCTTCAGGCCTCTCAATCTACTCATATTCTAAGTACCTGGATAGGAAGGGACTGGAGCAGCATGAAGCTAATTAATACAGACTTTATCCTCTAGGGCTATCATCTACCTTCAGGCACTTGTGACCCAAAAGCAAAAAAAAAAAAAAGTCATATTGTATTGGGTGGTCACAGGGCCTGGATGCATATGTGAGCTGTAAAGAGTTTTTTGAGGGGGGTTAATTTTTTCCTTGTGAACCCCCATGAACCGTTTCTTTTAATGCTGTTTATTTTGGCCTTGGCCAGATGAGATTTGGGCTTTTGTCAGCAGCATCTTACTATTCTGGAAAGCGTTAAGATGTATTTTTGTCTCTTGCGAGAGCACAGAACTATTCTGCTTTTTAGTTTGCTATTTTCTGCCATTGTTTGTGGCCGTCACATCTAACAGCTGAGTATTCAGGATGATCAACTTCTTTTCAGTGCACAATATTTGGAAGCAGAGTCTTACCGATTCCCTGTTTGTGGCAGCATGGTGAAGGGATGGAAACACCAAGGGAAAGTATTTTGGTGGAGAGTATAATAAAAAATCAAAATAATTCATAAGAAAAAGAAACAGGCTGTTAACCTGCTTTGAACAGAAACTTGTTTGTGTGAAACCTTCTCTGCGACTCTTGGGTTTTGTCCTTTTCTTTTGTGCCCTGCCTGTCTCGCATGTTCTGCCTTCCACAAGCATCCCGCTGGGTGATAAAGTCCTTCTTTCCTTCTGGGGGAAGGTACAGGGTGGTACAACGGGTTCCAAGTCTGGTTTTACGCCTCATTTCATGATAGGCTTCTTTGGCAAATCATAGGTTGTAAACTTAGCCCTTCCAGGACTGAACTCTGTGCTGTAGAATACAGATATTAACACTTTCCTACATGAGAACCAGCACATAATAAAAACAGACTAAGGCGTTCAAGTATTGTGGTGGTGGTGGAAGCCAATAAGGGAGGAAATGCATGCTCCTCTTACTGCTGCTCAACACCAGGTACACCTTAGGTCTGCTGCAGGTGCTCTGGGTGCTCAGGAGCACACATGGAGCAATGCAAGCATCCCCCAGGTCCTGATATGTGGTAAGTCATCAAAATCACTGGCTCTAACCTGCCAAGGGACCAGGTAATTGCATATGTATGTGTTTATAAGGCAGATTATACAAGATTGCCTTTTTTTCTGATGTAATTCTTGCCCTTTGTTTTGTTTTATTAGTTTTCACGTGATGGTCTTTCAGCATAAGGTGGTGAGCCCTTAAGGCATTCC
>NW_010388108.1:24494-28372 GCF_000710305.1 Buceros rhinoceros silvestris | reverse complement strand
TTCCTGTTGCAGAGGGACCTTGGTCATTCTGCTGATTTCAACTGCATGAATGAATCAACAGCCTTAATGACCTAAAGTAACTTTGAAATTGGTGCTGCTCTCGGTGGTGGAGTTGGACCAGATGACCCACAGAGGTCCCTTCCCACCTAAATTATTCTAGAATGCTATATTGGTTGCTCCATGTGGGGATTCACATTATTTGACTTAGCTTCTGCAGTAAGTGGAAGAAGAGAGATGCCCCTGGAAGGTGATTCCAAGCTTAAGTGTATTTAGATGCTAAGATAATAGCTTGCAGGAGCAATTTATATACAGCCAAAGACACTACCATGCTAGTCAAGGAACCCAGGTGGGTATTCTCTAGCAGGGTTAAATGCCAGTTTGGCACCTAGAGATTTAGACTTCAATGCAGATCAATTTTTTTATATTAAACAGAGACTGCTGACTACATTAAAAAAATCTGGTACAGTTGTTGTTATGTAGTAGGAGCTAGAATAAAACTATGAGAGCTCGCAGGAAACAGATTTTGTTGAAGACGTATTCCTGAACTACGAATTGCCTAAATGATCAAAATAACTTTATGCAAATTGTATTTACACAGGTGATACAGCTTCAAGGGGGAGGGGAGTTTGGATGATGCATAGCCTAAAATAGCAAACATCAAAAAATGGCATATGAGAAGTCAAGTTTAAACTTCATGTTGAATCAGGACTTATACCTATATCTTCAGAACAGTTAATTATTCACCAGGGAGAGAAGGTGAAAGAAAAACCAGTGAAGCTCTGCATCCAAACAGCAGAGATCCTCAGCTGTCGTGTGGGAGGTCTGAATTCAGGCGTCGTTCCTCTGATTTCTGTACCAATTAGTACATTTGTCATAGGCGAAATGTTTGATAGCGCCTTTGTTCGCTTTTAGAAATGGCTGCAAGGTTAAGTGGTATGTGTCAGGGTCAGAATGCAAATTCATGGTACAACCATGGAAAATTCACACGTTCCTAAATCTTGGATTCTTTCTTATGATTTTGTGCTTAAACCTGTGTTATTTTGATTGTCAATGTTGTTAGACTCTTTTTTGCATTTTAACAGTATTGTTGTTGTTTACTGTGTGCATTCTAAATATTTAGTTTTCCCGCTGAGTATCTGTTTAATATGCAGGTTAGAAATACCCGTATGTTTTGTAGACTTGTAATAATTAGACACAGGGGAAAAAAGCTATGCAGCCTCTCAGCCCATTTGTCTGGACTGTGTAAAAATGCTGTTTCTGTACTGGATTTGAGTAAGTAGTTTATGATGGGTAATTCTGTCAAGATGTTTCAACTTCAGGGTTTAACTCAGCTGTACAGATTACTCTGGCCCTTTGATTATGGTCTGTACTGTTTTCTTGAGCCGTGCTTTAGCTTGGTAGGGTTTTTCCTTAATAGTTGTGTATGGTGTAAATTTTCTTTCTATAAGCCTTTTTCTAGTCAATTGTAATCAAATAACTGTTTACGTGGAAACCTGATGCAATGGCATTCTGAATATGTTAGAAATGCTTTCTGAAGTTGCATATATATATATATATATATGGGATATTGTAGTCTCTCTCACTCCTTTCTGTGATAGCTGCCAAAGTTTTCCTTGGGCTCAAAAAAGGTTGCAATAATGTGGCAATCATTACGTTTCAGAAACTGATCCCTAAAGCCTTTGTATCTCTCAGTAACAAGGACCTAACCATATGTATTTATAAATCCACGGTTTAAATCCTTTTATCGTTCTAAGTATTTTGTCTCTATTTCAATAAACTCTCAGATATGTTCCCAGACATTTATTTCTGTAATTGCTCTTCTGCAAATATTTAACTTTAAAAGCACACCGGATGGAGTTTTGCTCCAATCTGAGATATTTGCAGGTTTCTAATATTTTTCATCTCTTTTGGGAGCGTAATGTACCTGCGTCTTTTTTATAGAGACAAGTGTGTTTTCGGTGTAATTCCCTGCGATCAGGAAAAGAGAAAACGAAGAGAGGAAAATAAATAGACGTCTGGGGTTGTTCTGGGTTTTCTTATTTTAAATCTCATATTTTGCGCGCTCCTTGATTGTATTAGTTTATTCATTTTGCCAAACAGACCACAAAGCTGTGAATATTTATTTAGTTCTGTTCCTACTAGTTTTTCTAATAGGGAATTATTTTGGTACAATGAAAGACATTTGTAAATGAAGCAGATAAGCCCTTTGGCAGACAAGGAGTGTTTTGTTCAACACAAGAATTCTATTGTCCACTGCCTTAGTTGTCAAGTGCCTGGGGAGCCCAGGATTTATGATGATGTTACAATGGCCCTTTCAGAGCGAAGGCTAAGAAGCTGTGAGATTCCGTTCCTCTGCTTTTCAGACTTTCAAATCTTTTTATCATGCAAGGACAATGCAGGATTCAGCTGCTTCTTAGGCCACAGGACTGCCCATTTAACATCAGGCATTGTGAAATAATTACCATAGTGACAATGGGTTTGGGGTTTTTTTCCTGGTCTAACTAGCAGCATTTCAAAATTGTTCCAGTTGTCGCTTTGTATAAACCAACTCTGAAGCCATGACTTATTTTACCAAAAAAAAAAAAAAAAATCTTGTTAGAAGATTTGATTTAAAGTGCCACTGTGTCAAATCTATTTGAAGCATTGGAACTGTTTAATGGAGGTTTTTTTGAGTTTTCTTGTAATTATAATTGGACTTTGAAACAGCCTTCTGTAAATACAGCAGTTGTTTTTCTTTCGGCTTTCCTCTCTTTTGTGAAGGTTATAGAGTTAGTAGAACCTTAATGTTGAATCCCCATAGTCAGCTGCAGCAGAAAATGAGAAAATAAAAGCATAAAATGCAGCAAAAGTAGTATGTGATACCTATGTATCAACTAATCAGCTAACCTGTTGCTTGTGCTGTAGTAATGATGGAAATCATTCAGCACTCTTGAATAATGATTTTCATGAAAATTTATATCTGGAGGAGTTTCTCCTTGCTTGATGGTAATATGAAGATTTATTTGCTTCAAATAATGATTAGTACTACAAAAAATTGATTTGTGAGCTCAGATGTCTGTTTAAATGCAGTGTAACTGGCAAATGGAGCCTTTACTTGACAGTTAAATTATTATGTACATGGGCACTTCACTGGTGGTCAAGTGTATGCACAGGAATAAACTTAATAGTGTAGCAGGTCAGGTTGAGGACTGGTAGTATCTGTTACCAACTGTTTGCTGCTTTTAAAAGCAAAAGCAGATTTCAAAAAAAATTAGCCCATAGGGATATGTGAGAGGATATTTTGAGAAGTACTTACCTAAGCAACTTGAAATGTCTTGGGCAAAAAGAAATCTTGAGCTGCAAAGTCATCTACAAAGATGTTGTCATGTGTCAAGATGTTGAAAAAATTATCAAAATGAGGAAGTTTATTCAGTTTTAGTCTTTTTTATGTGCATTCATGTGAATTTTGAACTAGTTCAAAAGGGTCCTCTGGAAAAAAAAAATTGCTTGCAAAATGGTAATATTTTAAAATGCCATATAAATATGTTGTGTGAGTGTGTGTAGAGTATTTTTATAAACCAAGTGCTTTATATATTAGTGACTTGGTCATCACACAAAACATCCCTTACTTCCTAGAGCTTACCTTAGCAAAATTCACCTTCTCGGAATGTGGTTTTTTTACTGAACGTGTATCACCATGTTTTAAGAGTGAGTTAACACATCTGCAGTCACACCTGGCAGTAGAAGTCAAAAGACTTTATTTCATCCTTTGATGGAGTAAGTGTGAGATATGTTTATGTGATATTGCAATATTGAATAGGTAATATCCAGTCAACACCTATTCATTTCTTCTCAACGCTTCTGCTAGCAACTTTGAAATTTAACCTATGCTGCTGAAC
>NW_010388108.1:14307-24362 GCF_000710305.1 Buceros rhinoceros silvestris | reverse complement strand
ACCGTTTTTAAAATTTTTAACTTTTTTTTTATTTAAAACTTCTTTGCTTTAACAAGGATGAAAAGTGGAGTATGATATGGATGAGAGAGCTTTAACAGTTAAATACTTCAGAAAAATACTGATTTGTATCTATCAACGCAGATTGCAGAGGCTATTTTGCAAAAAATAATTAATTTCAATTAATAAAATTGAAAGTACTGGGTATTCTAGCTGGAGTTCCTTAGCTAGAATGAATCCTAGTCCCAGGATTTATTTAGTACCCATCTAGGAGTTTATCAAGGTATCAAATGTGCATCAGAAATACAGTGGCCACATCAAGACATTCCATAACAACAGATCTCACTGAGTATTTCTTTTGTATTCAGTCGCATTAAGTATATTTTTCACTTGTGTGGGAACACGTTGTCAGAAACACCGAATGATGAGGGATCGCTCTGTGAAACTGTGAGCATTCTTCACTTACTAATTTAAGTTCAAGAAAAGACTTACCTCATAAGAAATGAATCAGCTGCTTTCTGTTTGTTTCTACACCCTCTGTAGAGACTGTCTCAATTCACTATCCCATTTATGAAAGAATTTAAACCACTGAAATAACTAGATGAACTTCTAACAGGCAGAGCCAGCTCTTGCTCATTTTCTTGCTTCAGATGTTTTATCCTAGATATCTTTTCCCTGCTGTAGTGGTAGTTTTACTTACTAAAATAATCACTCCCTTCTCCATCACAACAGTAAAAATACTAATTTCTTAATATGCCTTTGGAGCACTTAGAACTGTTCAAAGCACATCTTCTTGCCTGATGGTATCTGCAGCTGTTCCTTTTTTCCATGCAGTGTGTCTTGTCTTGGATGATGTTCCCAGAACATATTTTTCCATAGAACTCTGTTTTTTCAGGAGATAATGAAAAAGATGCGGAGGAATTCCGATATGGCACCCAGCATTTTAGTTACGGGAATATTCTTGCAATAGTAACTCTGTTAAGTTAAAAGCCATTTATTAATTTTCTCCTTGGAGTTATAAGTATTATTTAATCGCTGCTCTTTAAACTCTCTTTAGGCTACTGTAGTAGTTATTAGGCTAGACTTTATTTTTCTTATGGTACCAACATTGCATTGGATTTCAAATGAACTTTTTCATTCTTTGCAGCCAGAGCTGAACTGCTGGATAAGCGGCAGCAGAACGCTTACGTCTGCGTTGTCATCATAGCCTCATTAAGTGGCACTTCAAATGTGTGGAATATGCTACATAAATTGGCAACAAGTTTCCAGTGGATGAAGGTAAGTAGTACATCCAAGTGTATGATCTGCTGGGTGATGTCAGATACGCATAGCTAGTCTCTTGTTTCTGTAGTGTCTTCAATATTTGTACGATACAGCGAACAATCTGCAATGACTAATCCCTTGCTTGATGTGTGCTGTCAGCCAGGTTTTCTCACGCATCATGGAATTTATCCATTGCTCTTGATTGTCACTCAGGAGAGCTGATGCTGTAGGACACTGACCATCCTTCTAGCTATGTAAAGCACTGTTTGATAAGGTGCACTTTTTGGATCACATTTTTAAAATTTTTTGTTTAAAACAAAGAATCTCTTGAAAACTCACAGCAATATAGCACTGAAGAGGTGTAAGAAATTTTCTGACATTGAGGTTTCCAACTTGATTTTATTAGTCAAAGGATTTATACTTTTCTTATTCTAGGACCACGAATGAATAATTAATTCCATATTTGGTTTATTTCTCCAATATTTTGTGCAGTACTACTGAGCTTAATATAACTGCTCAGTCTTGGGTTGGTAAGAGAATTTGGTGGTGACCCTTGGCTTCAGATAAGGTGGCTGTGGAAAGTGTGGAAGTAGAGCAGTACGGGAAACCCTAAACTTAAAAATAGTTATGTCTGCTGCTTTGATGCCTTTAATTTTTCATAACCTTTGTGACTTGGGCTATTACTGAAACCAGTGATTCTTCAGAGGTGACAATTGTCCACTTACGGGAGTATATGTGCTTTTAAAAAAATTAACACAGAATCAGATAAAATATAATAGGTAATAAATCTGTAAATACTGTAATTTTTACATAATCAAAGGCACGATCCCATCTGAATTGCATAGGCTAAGGCGTACAAAGCCAGGACGTCAAGCTCTTTGTCTAGCTAACTCATTCACAGTTTCTACGTGCAATGCACTCAAGTCCTGCTTGACAGATGCTTCATTTCTGTGGAAATGTCCTTGAATGATGATAATCTTATTTCTGGCAGCCAAATGGGCTGTACACTTAAGCATCCTTGTGAGCAGCTATGTAGGGTAAGTGTTTGTGGTATCCACTAACTTGTTAAGGTAGACCGCAGCAATTAGCATCGGCCTGAAACAGAGTGTACTTCACAGTGATACCAACAGCATCCAATTTAATTTAGGTGGGAAATGTATAAGCTCCTTTCCTTTTAAGGAAGAGCTGTAGCTTAGCATGTGAGATTCCTGTCCTGTTGTTCACTAAACACAAGGGTCAAATTTTGCAAACAATGCTGAGTTCTTGTTCAGATACAGCTCTTCGACAGAACAAAGTTAAAGAGAGTTTGATTTGAGTAAAGAATTCCTGACTAGGTTTCAAATTCATATTTGGGTATCAAAAAGGCACAGCAAAAGGCATTAAAAGATTGACACACTGACTAAAAAACTCACCAAGAATCCAGTCACTTGTGAGTCAAAACAGCTTCAAATATTTTGCATTTAGTTGTGAAATGTGTCCTAATAAAATTAATTTCTGACAAAATTTCCATAGTTACTTTAAGGGTGAGAAGTGTGAACCAAAAGCTTTATCAAAGTCTTTCAGAAACAATTTTGATGGGAATTTATCGAGAAAACTGTTGTCAGCTTTAACTGTAAACACTCTCTATAGTTGCTGACTTTGGGCAATAAGAATAATAATAATAATAGCATATATTAAAACTTACAGCATTGTGCCTCCAAGAACAAGCACACACTCCAGATCTAGAAAAAAGAAACACAAGAGAAAAGTAAATTGTGTCTCGCACATAGATATTCTATAGAAGGAGATTACTGTGTACTCAGCCGTTCAAGTTTTCATACACAACAAAAGCTGCCTTTGATTGTACTCAGAAGCTATCTCAAACACGGACGTATTCTCTATGCAATAAAATAAAACAAAATTTAGTGTATTTAATTCTTTTGAGGTATTTAACTAAAGCAATTTCTGCGTTGTTAGTCACAGTTAAAGAAAAACTTCTCAAAAATGGCTTCAATCTCTTCCAGGAGTGCTTGCTAATATAACTATGCAAACATATGCAATTTATGTGGATTTACTAATCCGTATAAACACTGATGAAGTCGCACAAGTTGTGATTGGTAAAATCTAATGTAATGCAAAGGATTTTCCTACTTTATTCCTGACAATCTGCATTTGCAACCATTCAGTTACTTTATTTTAAAATGGCTTTTCAATTACATTCCAGTGCTGCAGGGGAAAACCTTGTGACAAAGGCCTGACATAAACCATTTATATTGCAGCTCCATCATAGTTCCCATAGCTAAACTAGACTGGACAGTTCATTAAAAAGAAAAATTAATAGTACAAGGTTGCAGGGAAACAATAACAGATTATGACTGGCCTGTGGCTGCCCACTGAATTCATGTAGTGGAATAAAAATGATTCCCTTGTCTCCTAAATGAAGGTTTGTTCCAAGGTTTTAGGCAAAGTCTATACTTACATTCCTTTACAGGAAAAAGCTATAGAGTTTCTGGTCCATAAAAGCAATACTTTGCAATTCCTGCAGAAGATTAATACATACTCTTTGGGGATGGAAAGCACATATTTAACAATCTTTGAATGCGTAATAACAAATACAATGTAAAAGAGCATAGACTAGAACACAATAAATGGCTACATCAAAGCGCAAAACTAGCCTTCTCAGCTGGGCAAGGCACGTAGGGGCAAAAGTGAGGGTGGAATCGAGACTCAATCCCATCTTTTCTTATCTAGAGTAGTAACTGTTCTATACCAGTCTAAAATTGCTGTACCTCAGCGTGACAGAAATGAAGTGGCATTTCTTTTAGGTCCATTGCTGCTACCTGTGTACCATCATATGTGATTTATCTCTTGCTTAAGGTTGTTCTAAAAGGTGTAATGAAGTCCTAATGGCCTCTTTCTAGCTGTTACTGCATATTTTCCTAATTTCCTCAGGGTTTCCTGGTTCAAATTTTCTGTGTAATTCTGGTATGTGGCAAGTACACAGACATACTTTAATGTTGAAATCTGAGTTTTATTATAGCGATGCTATAAATTCCTGTCTCAGAAGATATTTCAAAGAATATGGGCTCTGGGATGCATTAACCATTTATTTTGGCTGGTGGCCACAAGCTTCTAATGAATTCAACGGGGTAACAGGAGAGGCCAGAAAAGGGGAAGTCTGAGTCAATATGATGTTTGGAATCAAATACAGGTCTGGCCCTCCAGGGTATTCTCTGGTTCTGTTTATGAACACGATCTTCTTTTAGAAACAACAGCCTAAAATACTTAAAAGCCATGGTTCTGAGATCTGATCCCCTTGTATTTTTACAGGTTTATACCTACTTTTACAAGAGAACTTGGGTACTTGGCCTCCCGTTTTCCCTTCTCTCTCCCCAAAATAGAAAAACAGATTATGTAACCTCAAAAGTCTGGTCACTCGGAGAGGCCTCCTGGCAATCTTGGCTTAGTTTCATGCTATAAGCTATATTTTGTGAACCAAGGCTTCACTGAGGCAAAAATAACCAACCAACCAAAAGACTCGTCCTCCTGAGCTGTTTTCAAACAGCAACACGTGGGCAACGTGTATGAGTTGCAGCTTGTTGGAGAGAAGAGTATTTATCTTAATTTTTAAAGGGAATGTGTTTGCACAAACATTTAGCACTCACTAATGAGCTGTTCATTTCAAGACTGGCTACTGCCTGCAAACCTCACTGCTATGTTCTTCTGTTTACATGTCCAAAGATACCGCGTCTATTTTCTCTCTCTCTCTGCCCTGAGTAAGGCGCAGGAGAGAACAGCCCTATCACAGGGAACAGTCTTTCAGTGAATCACAATGACTCACCCCAAGGGAAGCTCAACAAAGACTGTGTTGTGCTGTTTCACAGCAAAGCTAGTGACCCAGTGGTTACTGCTGCTTTGCTGCTTGCAGGATAACCACAATAATACAATAGTTGTATATTCAAGAAACCTCACATCAAGTGGAATGCACTTTTTTCTCCTTGTAGATCCGTAGAGAATTTATTTACTTGAAAAGTGCTTTCATTTAACAAATATAAAGATCATTAAATGTTTAAGTGGGAAAACTTCCCAGCAAAGAATAGAATGTCAATGGCTTTTTTAATAACTGTCAAAACCAACCGTCCTAAGCAGAGGTTGGTGCTCTGTTGGCCCGGTCATTATGCAGGTTACTTCTGCTCCACACATGCTGTTACCTCCTTTCAGCACAGGCTCTGTTTCTTTTAACGTGAGCTCACACATGGTTGACAACATTGTCTTGTGTTTGACTGAACTGTGTTTCCTGTGTTCAGTTACTAGCGTGTTGCATCCAGGTTTCAGCGTAGGTTGCTTGAAGGCTCCATCAGGTCATTATGCTACAGCTTGTGGAGCTCATTTAGGCCAAAGAAACAAAACATAGTTACAAAGCCAAGAATGTACTGTTTTGTAGAGTTGAAAGTGATACACGCAAGCCTTCTAGCTTCTACCCTTTCTGTGGTGTCACACTCGCCATCAGCTGCCTCTCAGGCAGATGTCTTCAGGCAGGGATGGAGATGGAGGGCCCTTGCACCCCAGAGCAATAAAATGGTGTTTCCTTCTTCCTCCTCACTCTAGAATCCACCTGGAGTCATTTTTATGTTTGCTAATATGCTCCAAATCTCCATACCTTGCTCTTTCTTCATTGTCTGTAGTTCCGCGTTGCACCCACTTTTGCTGTGAATGGTGTGATTTATTACATTGAGTTGGCCTTCGTGGTATCTCCAAAACTGGGTTTGGGCAGCTTCAAAGGTTGCATTCATTCAATGGCCGGTAGCTGAACCCTGGTGAGCAGTTTACAGCCCTGCAGCCTCCACTATCATCTTGTACCTGGACTTTCAAATCTCCTCATGTCATTCCATGCCTGTCTCGATGTTGCATTCTATTCGGCGGTCACGGCTAGTTCGTTCTATACAGAATCGCGAATTGTTATTGGTACCTGCTCATTACAAATCAACTACACAAACCAACTCTGTTATCACACACAGTCATCCAAAGCTTGGCAGAAAGCCAGAAAAAATTGGTCCTTAGATAACCTGTTACAGCCAAATAAGTTAACCCAAACCAAGCCCCAGGCAGGCCAGAACACGGCCCAATGGAGCCTGAAGAGTACTAATGGGTCCTGAGGCCAGTCAGCTTCACACATAGTCCTTGGCATGTGGTAACACTGTTCTACTGGCTTATAAAGCTCTGAAACTTTAATGAGCTCATGTTACACATGGAAAATTATTTTTTACACTATTTAATTAAACCCTGTTATTAAATAGGCATTAAGAAAAAAATCATATTAGCAATCTTTTTCTTGCCTAATTATTTGTGTCACCTATTACAGCTGGGTTTAGTCATAGCTGTGTTTACAAATAGCATAGCATAATGTGAGTGCCTGTGTCTGACCTTCATAATGAGTTCTTACTGCTTATTATTTATAGTTACTGTTCTTCGGATCTGATTCTAAGCTCACTGAAGCTTAAGCCAGAAGGGGTCCAGAAAATTTTTACAAAGTTTAAAAAAAGAAATCATGTTAAGGTTTTTAAGGCAAAGTTTACCCTGACAGCCATTACATTTGAACAAGAAATATGTCTGTCTGTTCAGAAAGATGTTCCCAGTTCTTGGATGAATCCCCAGATCCAGTCTCTCCAGCTGGTGCCTGTCTGGTGTTTTATTCTCTCTGACCACTGGATTTTCAGGAAGCTATTTTTGATTGCAGGTGAAGTACCAATGAGTCAAAATAATTTCCCTTTTGCTCATTCTTGCGAGTTTTTTAGCTGAAAACACTGGCTTTTTGTCTTCAAAGTGGCAAAAAAATATAGGGTTAGCATTGTAGAAGAGCACTATATCACTATCCTTGTATGTGATATTGTAAAGATACCATAAAGAAGTGTAAATACTAATCTATATGGGTTAGTCTTATGCAACCTTATATTATTTACCAGAGATCTACTGGGAAAAGGAAGATGCAAGTGTTCATCATTATACACAAAGAAAAACATACCCACTGAAGTATTGCATTGACTTTTAAATGAAAAGCTCCAGACTCTTTGTAAAGTGAACAAAACCAGCAGGCATCAGTATTGCATTTAAATTCTGTGAAGTCTGAGGTACCAAACTAGACCAGAGGACAAGGTAAAGTGTTATGTCAGCCTGTTCTGATGGTTAAATCAATGGATGCTACAAGTTGCTTAGCAGGTATATGGCAAATTTCCACAAATAACAGGGGAATCTTTAGCAAAGTTAAAATAATTTGAGAAAAAATGTAAACAAAACTCATGGTACACTCAATACACTGCAGCTAACAGTTTTATCCTGGCTTGTAAGCAAGAGGAAAAGTACAGATAAAACATAAAGTTATGTATTTGGAAATGACTTGGAACTGTGAAAACCTCATTTCTCTCTATCAAAGATGCTCAGATTCACAAAGATAAGCGATATATGATCTGATGAATTGTTGTTCACAGAACCTCCTTAATAGAACTATAGTAAGCTGGTCTCCAAAGCCTCACGCTGTTTGAAACATGATGTATTTGTGCTCGCCTGGAGAATGCTGTTTTACACAATATACTTGCTCGTTAGTCTTGGGCTTTCAGTCACCTTCATTTGTCCACCAGCCAGTTGTTTCTAACATGGTAATCTGGGCTTCTAGTTCATGCTAGCTCTCTTGGGGTTAACACATATGGTCTTTAAAAGCTTTCTATTGACACAGCTTCCATTTTCTTTCTCTGTGCACTCTCAGGGATGTCAGCAGTCATTTTAGTCTCTTTCTTATTTCAGGTGGCAAGTCAACATTTTCTTTACAAAAGCTAAAAGGTCCAAAGTTTCTAAGTCTTTCATCCTCCTTCCAATAAACGTAACAAGTATCAATATGTTTAGAAAGATTATGTTTGGTGACAGACTCGCTTGTCTCTCTTTATCCTAATAGTTTCTTTTTCAGAAAAACCATAATTACTCCAGGAGGAATTCATTTAATTACCATTACGGGAGACTTCAAAGGGAATTGGTTGGGTTGAAATAGTGATATCACCCTGGTAACTTTTTGAAAGGAACATTTTGGTAGAAAATATGCTGAATGTAAGGGTATATTTAATGTGAAAAAAATGCCAAATCCTATTCTTTTGACTGAAGCTTTCAGTCTTTTATATATGTGTGTGTGTGTATATATATGTATATTAATTATTTTTATTAGTTATTGGTCTCCATTTTCCCTCTATGAATATAAATTCTTTCCCCTGTACTTGCCTCATGTTAAGGTTTTTCCATCCCAAAATGATACTGTTGTCAAGCCAGCAGGTCAACCAAGTGTCAGGTCATTTTCCTTTTTCACAATCTCATTTTTAACTAGTTAAGGAGGTCTTAATTAAGGTCTTCATTAAGGAGAAAACTGTCTCTTGTTCATTTTGAAGGTAAATCTTTACCTGACTGGACACATGTTCAAGTACGTTTATACGCTCTGTTGGTTAAAGAAGACATTGGCGATCTAAGATGCAGATATGTGGCACGACTGCCGATAACTGAACTCTTGAGGTCAAGGCTTGCCCTTGACATCAGAGAAGTAGTGGCAAAAGTTTGAATACTTATATCTCAAAAATATATATTGTCCTTCCAGAATATATCTAATTGTAGCTGATTCACAGCTTCAGCTACAAATAACACTAATCTAAGTTTTAAAATGCCCATTTTTGCTAATTTCCCATGACCAGCTTTGTGTGCAACAGAAGCCCTGTGGAAACTCGGGCTTTTATGTGTGAACCGCTATGTGTTCAAGGTATTTAAATTTTGCTTCTTGTGCGTTATATCACACCACCAAACACTGTTCCAACTGTAGCAAGGTACTGCCCTAAAACTATTGTTGTCAGTGGTTTCTATCAAAAGAGTAGAAATTGTGTTATATATGTGCATGTATATTTAGGTATGTTAAGTCTGTATTTGCTTACCATCTACTTGCATCACCTTAGAGCCTCTTGTGGCATGTTTGATTTTATAATATTGGGAATTATGATTTAGTCCAGGCTGCACAGGAAGCCAAAGGGAATGTTGCATCTAATGAAAGGTCATGTTTTCTTTCTTTGTGTGTCTATTTTTTAAGTTAGATGGGAGTATTCTATAGTGACTACCTACAAGACGACATCTCAGAAGATACTTATCACATATTGTTTGAATTTTAATCTTGTGATTTAGTGGATTGTAAATAATAGTTGAAGTTTGCAGTTTAGGTCCTTTCAGCTGTAGTGTCCTATTAGGTACTTAAACAGCGTTGGTCTCTTTATTAGAGCTATTGACATTGTCTTAGTAATGTGTTTGAATATTCAAACGTATCATCTTGTGCTTGTTATCATCTTGTTCTATCAGCCAGAATAGGTCTCTTTACAGACAATCTCTGCCTATGAAAGAATTAATTATTGATTCAATTTTTCATTCAAAAAATCTCAAAGTGGCTTTTATGCTCCTTATGGAAGAAATTTGCACTAAACTGGAACAGTTAAGGAAACTATCAAAAAAACCCTTACAAAACACCCTTACATGCGCATGGCTGAAGGATCTGAGCTCTTCCCTCTACAGTCCGAGAAAGATGAGAAAAGGAGAAGGCTCTTTGATTAGAAATTTAGCTCTCACCTTTCTAGTAAATGTATTTGAAAAAGAGACTCTTAGTAATTCTCTTACTTGTCAAGTTCTATAAAGATAAGTGTTATAGAGAATCTAATTATGTGAACCACTCTAAATGAGCGTCACCATGGTTGCTAGCCTTAAACAAACTGCTGCTAAAGTGGCAATCTTTTATCAGAAACATTCCT
>NW_010388108.1:2456-14191 GCF_000710305.1 Buceros rhinoceros silvestris | reverse complement strand
TTCCTGCTTGAGGAGACCAAATTGAAGGGGGCCAGAGGATCCAGTAGTCTAGCAGAATTATATTCAAAGTTTTGTAGAGGGACACATCGGTCATATAAAGACCACACAAGACAATGTAATAGTTTGGCATTTCAGCAACATTGCTGAAGCTGCCTCTAGAAATGAATATGTAAGTACAATGCCACAGACGGAGTCTAGATTTCTGATTGCACAGAGGCTGTCAGCCCTTCACCAGAGATTACAGATCAGAACTGAAATAGATGGTTCATTGGAGTTCTTTCTGGTTTGGTAGCTGAATACCCCTGCCTGTAGTCATTATTTTTTGATAGGTTTTCAGTTATCACTCTTTACCTTAACTTTCTGTCTCATTTCTGACATAAATTAAAAGCTGTCTGTCACAGCACAAGTGTTATTTAGCCATTTGTAAGTATAAATTCTTACAGAAAAAATACTGAGTGTTGGCTTAGCACGTAAGTACAGCACGAATAGCTGGAAGTAAGTTGACTTTAGTTGTCATTTATTTCCTCCTCAGGGTGTCATTTATAGCCACTTACATAACAGCAAACTATATTGAAACTGGCATGGACACAGGCTGCAGCTATCTCGGCCTTTGAGTATACAGGAAATTATGAGAATTCCAGTTTGTCTGAGGAGCACAAGAAAGCAATTACTATTTAAAATAAACTCTACCAAGAGCTTAGTCATTACTTCAAATGACTCTATCAATCACCGTGTTCTTTAATAAGACTACCTTTCTTACGCGAGTTGTTTTCCTGTAGAGTTTATGCTTAAAAACAGACAGCCTCTGTCACATTTATCTTAAGTGGATCTCCCCAGGGCAGCAAGTAAATGTAAAACTCTGTTTACAGCCATTTTTCATTTCCCAAACCTTTTAATATCACACTCTCAGGCTTATTTCTCTGTCATTCACTTCATAATGTACTAAGTTGTCTTCCTACTTTCTGCTGCTTTGTATGAGGTACACCAAATGGCAATTTCGTTCTTCTTGAATGAGTACAAACTAAATCAAAGCCTGGTGAAAATACTTTCCTTCCATGATGACTTCGGAGGTGGATACTGAGGGATATATCACATCATATTAGTCAGGAGGTTATTTTTCTTCCTCTTCCCTGCAAAATGACTTCTATTTTCAAAGAGCCATCATTTTATGGTTTTGTCTATGGGTTCCTAATACTGACTGAGTCAAAGCTGCTGCAGGAAAGTATGGCTACATTTCAAAAACTATATTCTTTGGAGTAACTGGGGATTATTTGCTTTAAACATCTCAGTAATCCAATACAGTGCTATAAAACATAATTTAAAAATGCAAAGGATTAACATTTCCTTTCATAGGATTCTACAGAACTCAGAATAGGTTTCTACAAAGCTTACTTAGCATTTTTAAGGTGGCTTCTATTGCTAAGATGAAAATTGCCAGTTCTGTGAAGATTTTATTTATGTGTTTAGTACATAGAAATCTTGCCATGACCTAGAATCCCTCAGGAGTGGGATACCCCTAGAACCTTGGCTCTTTGCACACCATACATAAACTTAAATGTGTACTTAGCTCTGCAGAACTGCAACCTCAGATTAAAATCTTTTACCATTGCATTCTGCTCCTGTGCGAAGCAGCAGAATATCAACTGGGGAAGTGTGAGGTTATCATTATTCAGTGAAATAACTAGGATAATTTTTTTCCAAAGTATCTTTAAATATGAAAAAAATTCTTTTCTGGACTAAATACTTTTGTCTCATAAGACTAATTATGTTTTGTGAATGACACAAAAGACTTTATATCAATTTGCATTCAGATGAGGGTTATTTGCTGTTTCCTCCAGTGAGATCTGAAACATGCTTCAACAAGAAGAGAGATTCCGTGTTTCAGAAGGGCTCACGGGGAGTTAGTTGCTGGCAGTCTGTTTTAGAATTACACATTGGGAAAAATAAGATTTACCAGTTACATATACAGCATGAAAATCTTTTCCTGTATCAGAGATCAGAGCTCTTGTCATTTAAACAAAATGTTTTACATTAGACCACTGCATATTGGCCTTTAATGCTTGATTCTCGGTAGATAAAGATATACATAATTAGTTTCATGGGGTTAGTTGTATTCGTAAAGACAGTTTGCTGGGTATGGAGTCCTTTGGGTTTTAATTTTCTTATTTTATATGTGATGAGTAAGAGCTGTGGTCCTGGCACTTAGAGAGGGAACTCTGCTGGTGTGTGAATAGAGCTCTATGTTCCAACACTGCCCTGGGAGAAGGGTTCATAAATCCATCTCCTAATGGGATGATTTCCTAACTGGAAAGATGGGCACAAAGCCCTTTGCTGGGGCATAGCTAGAAGTTTAAAAAGGTGATTTTGTCTTATCCTCCAGTTCAGCTCATTCCATTTAAAGCAGACCTTGCAAATGATGTTGTGCCTTTCTCATTTCTCCATATCATATAAGTAGTCTCATCAAGGAAAAATCAGGCGGACTCTAGTTCCAGTGAAAAAATGCAATAATCCTAACCCGAGTCTTGTCCAGAACTAGAGTACCTAGAATCTCACAGAATGTTTGGTGTTTTTCATGAGGGAAGGATTTATTTTAAGAACTGGCTTTGCTGTATATGTCAAGCAAACAAGATATGCTTTATAGCAGATCTTGATCCATTGTGTAACACTAGTTCAAGTAAATAAAATGCGATGCCTTCTTTTTCACAAGTATGTTGTACAGTGAATCTAAGCTAAAAACTATTCAGAAATTTGGCTGGTAATGCAGAACAGTTTAAAACAAAAAAGTAGTTGAGCTAATTATGTTAAATGTGGAAGGTACTAATTCTTGGTATTTTATCTTGTTTCATAATCAAGTGACCAGGCTATTTGTTTATGTACCATTTTCTTGAAATGAGTCAAGAAAGAGATCAAAGTTCTGTTAAACAGGAAAAAATTAAATTAAAACCAAATGTTAGGTTATCATGTGAAACTTACTGGTTAGGGCTGAATAGCTTTCTGCAGCAAGAGAACTAGTATTCTTCAAAAATATTTTCATATTAATTTGTATATATTTCTTCAAAATACTGAGATATCAAGTATTTGAATACAACAATCTACAATAGGATTATAATACACGCCAGACTGAACTCCTCCGTCCACATGCTATGCATACTTTCACCAGTGCACACGAGTAGTGAAACAGTTGTGCACAGAACTGTTCCACATCCCTCAATTCATGTATTTTATTAAAAACTCCGCAAGTAGTTAAATTCATGATACGCCCTGAAGATTAACCAGTATAGGCTCAGTGGGACTCGACTGATTATTTGATCTGGAAATCTTTTTCCTACCTTCTTTCCATGCGAGCTGCTCACTTTTCGTGACCCCGATTATAGTATGCAAGGAAGAGAGAGACTCTTAGCTAACCATTAAAGTTAAACCACAGAGTATGAGCAGAGGCTGCTCAGAACAGTCCTATTCCAAGAGCAGAAAAATAACCGTCGTCTTGATGTCTTTGCTATGCCTGGTTACACGAAGGAGAGCCCCCTGCAAAGCTGGGTGCAGTGCCTGGCCACAGCAGGACCCTCCGTGGACAGTGGGGGTCCAACCAGCTGCCCCATCCCTATACCCAAAACTCAGGCACTCTTAACTCCAGAACTAACATGATCCAATATTTATTCTGTCATTAAAAAACTATTCATTTCCTTGTCTGATGATAGAATTATTGTAAAATAAATCATTCATCTTTTCAGCTAATTCTAATTACAGCTAAAATCTCATTTGGACTGGAAGTTTGCTATATTTACTTGATACTTTTGTAAAACATTTCAGACCATAATAATCCCTTATTATATTGCTACACTGCACTCTTGTCTGCTTTCTGCCAAGTGTATTCCTGAGAACAATTGCTATCTTAATGTATCATCCAGAAGTTACGGCCTAGACAAATCAGAAAAATTGTTTAGTCTGTTATAATTTGGCATGTGGTCATTTAATAGCACAGAGGAAGTCAGCATGAATGTTTGGCATTATTTTTGCTATAAATATAATGAAAGAAATTTAAAATTGGCTAGACTTCTCTTCCGCAACTGGTCTTGTCATTAGAATAATCTTTGGTGGCTCTTTATTTTTATCTGTTAGTCATCTGTGAACAGCCATTCAGACTTGCGTGTTAAGTTTTGTAGAGAAGACTCAATTCATGGATTAGAGATAACCCTGTAACACCACCTCCCTGCTCTGCTGTGCTGCATGTTGAGAGTCTCTGAACCTCGCGCTCTCTCAGTGTGAAAGTGTGCGAGAAGAGTGGAGTTGATGCGTTGTGGAGCAGTCAAGAACCTGGCTCTACTCCGTGCCATAGTCTGTGGACATGGTTATATAATTTTTCAGGCTTGTGATAGATGTGTTCTCTAATGAGTTGAATAGTGTATTTCTGTTTGAAATATTGATGGATTTTATTTTCTAAAGGTAGAACAGACTTGTCTTACATTAAAATTGAAACTTCCTAGCTTTGTGTTTCCAGAACTAAGGAACAACTACAAGTACAAAGCATAGACTTATTACCTATGTAGATAGAAGTGCCCTGCAGGCATGTTCTCACAGTTATTTAGGGAGTTCATCTATTTCTGTGCAAACACGTGGTGTATACATCTCACCGTGGATGTTGTTTTTCAGTGTGGACTAAATATTGTTTTACTGTTTCTCAGTCCTGCATACCTTGACTGATGAACTTACATGGGCAGCATTTGGGAATCTTACTGAGTTCAGGTGCCTCTCTGATGTGATTTGTTCTTCTGTGGTGGCTGGTTAACTCTGGTAGTCCCTTTATTCCTGATAGAGCTATTATTCAGTACCAAAATTGCCAACATTTGTTTCTATGAAGTTAGAATATGTTAATAGAATTCTTCCATTTGAGAAAAAGTCCATCTTAGTTCAAACCTGGCATCCACTATGTTTATGGAAGTAGGAAGCAGATTTTATTACAGATTTCTTAGCAAAACAGGATTTCAAAATTGCATGTTGTGCAATTCTAAACAACAATGGAAAAAATCCGGATGTTGCTATTCGGTCAACTGCCTGCTGAGATTTCCTTTGCTGCAGTAGAGGAATATAATTTATCTGCAGAAATAACAGTAATGTTGAGGATATCTCTAAGATCATGATCTTTTAAAAAAGACTGGAAACAATCACAGCAAATGATTCTGACAGGTCTCTATCTGTGTAGTGTTGTGCAGTGCCTGAATAAATGTGCTGCTCACAGAGAATCTGCAGACAGTCACCAGAGCAGCAGTCCAGCCAGCTCTGGCAATTGCTGTCCTCAGATCTGTATTCCATGCTTACAGGATTATGAGGTATTTTTCCACAAGAGAAAAGGAATTTCTTTATAATTTTTTTAGCTGTTCTTCCATATTTTCTGCTTGAAGAAGTAGGAAACTGCAGGCTTTCAGCAGCTGAGTTAACATTAAAACGTTTGAAAGGTTTTAGTAGATTGTTTTGATAAAAAAGAGAAAAAAGAAAAAATGTTTCTTATTAACAGAAGAAAGTAGTTTTAAAAAAGCCAAACTGTAGCTGTTTTGAATTTAAGTAATTTCACAGACTTCAGTGGAACCCTGTTGATTTGTTCTGTTAGCTTTTTTTATACCGATAGGAGTCAAGGGGCTCACTGCTGTGGCAGCCACTATGGAACTGAACAGAGTATGAACTTGAGGAGGGGAGAAGGCGAGAGGGGCAGGAGGAGGCCAGTGAGACCTTGTTGCCTGCAGCTGTAGTTGTAATTGCAGCCTATCTAGCAGTAGGTCACTTACTAAAGAGCCAGCTCGGTATTACCAGCTTGGAGTCCTTTCCCATTGTAACTCAAAAGAGAAGCAATTACCATAAATTGCCTTAGTCTTTTTTTTTTTTTAACCCAAGTAATGGATGAGAGAGAATAATTTTCTTTATCTTGAAGATGTGTATGCAGAGGATAAAACAAAAGGTAGCAAACAATTTTTGCTTTAAATCCTTATTAGTAAATTAGGCATGGATGTGCGATTCATACTTTGTTTCCAGCACTTCACACTCGAATAACTGACAATAAGCAGCATCCGTATCAGCTTGGCTCTTTCGTTATTGGTAAGCATCGTCATAAATTGTTTACTGAGGTACATAATGGTATCGAGAAGTTTAGGTATAAGAGTCATATTTGTTTACTTACTTTTGTTGTTGAGATCATTACGTCTTGTTAACGAAGAATAATTTATCAGTGAGTTTAATTTTCAAACGTGTGCAAATGTAAGCAGTTTACTTACTTTTTTTTTTGATGGCACGTTTGAAAATGTGCAGCTATTTGGGTGTACCTTCCTATGCCATTTCTGTTTGGAGCATATAAGCCCCTTGTTACAGTCCAAGATCCCAAACACCTCTCCGCCGCTCACGAGTAACGTATCTGGCATAATTAGCTCTCCTCAGCATGGCATCGAAGACTGACTGACTCAAAGGACACTCCACAGCAAACTACATCTGTAACAGCAATATCATTGATTAACTGAATGCAATTATGAAGCAGACTGAACTTAATATGTAGAATGTTTACATCGATAAATTTCTGTAGACTGAACAGCCAAAGGAGGTAATCTCAGAGCCCGATTGCTCTGTGGTTGAATTTATACCTGTTACAAGGATGTAAATCCAGAGGGCTTTACTGAATTGGACAGAATAACTCGTTTTACATCTGTGGGATGAGTAGAATTTGATGGCTTGTATTTTAAAAGACTTACTGTGGTTTAATAAAGTTAAATTACAGGGAAGCTTGGTAAGTAAATACTGCATACTAGAGGCTTAAATTTTATTTTTTCTATGCAAAACTGGGGGGGAAGGGGGGAGTGTCCTTTCCTTTTTGAATTAACTATTATCATAGAAAGCCACTATAATAACTACTGTCATATTTAAGCCACTCCCAAAATAGGTTAAATCTCAGTTTTCAGGTCCCTTAAGCCCTACTTTGTTTTTACCCCTCAACAAAGTGGAGGTATGAAATAAGACCTATAACCACAGACCTAATGCTCCACTTTTTGCATACATTTATATATTGTCAGAATAAAATGACAAAATTAATATCTTTTTTTTCTGGTTTGAGTCATCTGTAATGTGACCTCATATGACAAAAGTGAAAAATTAAATGGATACACCAAGTGTTTTACTTAATTAATGTGCTTAGGAAAGCCAGATTATGTTAGCATCTATGTGTCTGACTTTCATTTAATTTGTTGTGTGGTGGTGTAATTGAGTTTTCAATAAAAAAAAATAAAAACTTCTCTTTTTTGAGGAAATAAACTCAAATATTTAATTCCTTATTTATGAATTATTTATAAACCCTCGTCTGTCAGTGATGATTGTGTATGTTTTATGTAACTGTGCAAAGGGATGTGGATGGGAGGACGTAGCTGCTCAGAATTTGAGACAGACATCCCAAGATGTGTGGGTTTGATACTAGTGAGATGTTGCTGGAGTTACAGAATGTGATGAAGGTTCGAGCTTTTCCCTATATTCACATTCTTTCTGCTACAAATACTATGCGTAGATATCTTATTTCTCATAAAAAATAATTCTGTTTTAAAGAAGATGGTAGCATGTATTTATACATATGCCTGTATGAATGTAACATTGAGTGTTTTATTAGTATCTTACAGAAGGGTAAAGTGAATTGCACTGAAAGCTGAATCTAACAATGTAGGGACCTTGTAAAAATTGGCTGTTCTGTAAAGACTGAAAGAGAATATATTGAAAACCCCAGGGATAAGTCAAAGTGGCCTTTATGATGGATTGTTAGCTGCTGGAGCTATAGACCTTTGTTTGGGTTTCACTGTATTATGCAATTTCTTCTTCAAATATTAATTCTGACCTAGTGCGTTAAGAATTATTAGAAAGTAAGAAATCAATACATTTTGGGTGATTTAAATCACAGGGAAAGCAGGAATAAATAGCCAAATCAATTGTTATATTATCAAAAGTGTCTGAATATGTTTTTATTGGTTTATGGCATTTATTGTCACTCGCACAAAGATAGCAGAACTGGCAATCAGTGCTGCTCTCTGCTTTGATGCCTTGATTCCCAGAGGGACGTAGAAGGGCTACTTCAAGGGTCTAAATCCAAAATGTAGGTTTTCAAAGTTCTGTCAGCCAATGCGCCTGCCTAGAAAAAGATAGGTAGTTATTTCAGCGTGAAAATCTGTTGGTCATGAAAAGGCCTTTTCCCAGCCTGTGTAGAAATATTCCATTCTTGATAAGTAAATATCTTGGTATCTATCTTGGTATCTATGGCTTAACAGCTTGTATCTAAGGCTTAAGCTCCAAAGAGGGCTTAAATATAAATTAGGTATTTTTACAGTTACCTTGCATCTTGAGCTAAGTCCATTTGGAAGGATCATGAGACAGTATGATTCTCTATCTTTCAATTTCCAACCCTAACCAGCAAGTCAAGAGATTTTACAAGATGGCTGTTACACGTAACAGAACATCAAATATGGTCATTACTCAGTATTTCATAATTAATAATATAATTTTATCTTCTTATTATCTTGACATTTCCTCAGGTAGTCTTGATTTTATTTTGCTTAATAAAAAATATTATTTCACCTCAAAAACATAAAAGAACTGACAATCTCCTCCATTTTACTTTCTTTCAGGAATTGAGTTGGGAAGCTGCAGAGCATTAAAGTGATGTGTTTAATGTGTGGTGGCATCCTATGTGCAGAATATTTTATCTGAAACTTTTCAGTAGCCCCAAACTTTTTGACTTCCAAGGTGGAAGGGGTAGATTCTTGGATACTCCTGTGCCTACAAAATAACCAAAAATGAAGGAGGACAATTGTTTACATGCCATTCTTATCTGCCTGGGCATGCTGTATTACAGCCACGCGGTAACTACAGAAAAACTGAACCACACAAGGCCATCACTTCATGGTCACCATGAAAAAGGAAAAGAAGGACAAGTTCTGCATCGTTCAAAAAGAGGCTGGGTGTGGAATCAGTTCTTTGTAATAGAAGAGTATACAGGACCAGATCCTGTACTGGTGGGAAGGGTAAGAGAGAATTTCTTTTTCTTTCATCAATTAATATTATTAATTTATTATTTTAATTATTGTTTTGTGAGTTGCTTTTTTTTTGTTACTGCTTTTCCGTTGTATTAGCTGCTTCTTCAGCAGCTGCTTATTCACATAGAATTAATAGTTTTATTGTAGTTCAATTAAAGGGCTAAGCAAAGTGTAAATGCAAATTTTTCATTGACCTCAGCAGCCTTTGAATGGAGGTGTATGAGCTGTTACTTAACACAACAGCAACATGCAACAGGTACCTCTTCATCCTTTCGTTTTCAAGTTATCAGCAAAATTAAATATATGAGGTGTATTTATAGAGGGAGCTTTATATCTGTGTGTGGACGCACAGCCTGGACTAATTTTTTATTCTGTTACTGTCCAACACTAACAAACAGAATGTAAATACATAAATAAAACAGTATATTTGCCACTTTTATAAATGGTCAGCAGAACTGTCTTGACTTAACCCCAGCACAAAAAGGGTGGAGAACAGGCTCAGTGACAGCAAATATCACTTTGGGTGTTCTGGTTTAAAAGGTGGTTAGTATTGTGCAATTTGTACATGTCAATATAAAATCAATAGATCTGCAATTTGGCTCAATGTTTCCCTCATTCACCAAAGGAAAGCGTGCCTTAGTTGTGAAAGTAAGAATGTTTAGTAAGCATTTGTTACTTCTTTTATATTAAAGAAGTTGTAATTAACAACTATTTGGTAGTGATTGATTGGCTCATTCATTTCATCCCATTTGTCACTTAACAGCTTTTTATGTGCAGCCTAGTAGAATATGAGTAGTATGACATGTATAAAATCTTTGTAAAAATGACCATTCCTTCGAAGTTTAAATAAAGAACCTGTTAGAACTATCTTCACGTATATTTTTTTCCTTAAATCTTAAAGCTGGGGTCTCAGTAGCACACTACGTGTGGTAGCATGCAAGTCTGGGCAGGCAGCTTCTCTGAGTGTAGAACAGATGTGTTCACAGCGTGTGCCTGAGTATGGATTATTGCCCAATGTAAGACAAGATCCTTGAAAACTACAAAATGATAGTAATTTCATGAACTTTTTTGTTTCATAAACACATACATGAAATATATGCCACCTTGTTAAGGTATGCCTGTTTCTTGTTTTGTAGCTTCATTCAGACATTGATTCTGGAGATGGGAACATTAAATACATTCTCTCAGGTGAAGGAGCAGGAATCATTTTTGTTATTGATGACAAATCAGGGAACATCCATGCAACAAAGACACTGGACCGGGAGGAGAGAGCTCAGTACACTCTCACGGCGCAAGCTGTAGACAGGAACACTAACAGACCTTTGGAACCACCTTCTGAATTCATTGTTAAGGTTCAAGATATAAATGACAACCCGCCTGAGTTTCTTCATGAAAACTACCATGCCAATGTGCCAGAGAGATCAAATGTAGGTAGGTACTCAAAAATGCACTTCCGTTCTGGGCCTTATGGAAGACGTTGCCTTGTCAGTACATCTTGGCTTTATTTCTTACCTTTCTTATTTCTTATCTACAATTTTGGGAAGTAAAATTTGCTTCATGCTCAGCCAGTGACTCAGGTCAGCTTATCTAGTCTGCTGGTCAAATCAAACCATGCAGAGCTACTAACTGTTATGGCTAAAGTGTCTCTGGATGGTTCTTAGAACACGACTGTTTCCCCCTAGGAAGGAAGCTGAGGGTCCCCTGGAATTTATGGTGTGTGAATCCGCTGGGGTAAACATCGAGATCATTCCTTTGGCAGAGCTGTGTAATAAAGCTAAGGAGTTACTGCCACACTAGCTATTCCAGTTTCATCTTCTGTTTGAGCTTGTGTCTATCTCAGACTTTTCTACAGGAATAATTTCTCTGAAACTTACTGAGGAAAATATAAAAAGAAAACTCTATTGTCTGGCTGTCTAACAACAAAAGCAATATAACGCTTAAACTACTGAGGAAAAAGACCATAATGGTACAGAATGACTGCTGACTTTTATATCCTCACTGTTTACAACATTAATCCACATCACAGTTGGTGACAATCTTTTTGGATTGTATGTGTCTATTTTGTCGTATATAAATTGCCACGTAATTTTTTTTCATTTACCAAACCTGCAAGTAAAAAAGTTAAGAAATAGTTATGCTGCATGACTGAAGTAATCTCTGCATGGTTCTTAGACTCATTTTTATTTCTGACTGTATTCCTTCCATGTTTGCTTTCCATTTTTAGGTACATCAGTTATTCAGGTAACAGCTTCAGATGCTGATGATCCTACCTATGGGAACAGTGCCAAACTGGTTTACAGTATTCTTGAAGGTCAGCCGTACTTCTCAGTGGAAGCTCAAACAGGTATTATTGAGCAGTTTATTTGAGTAGGACCTCATAACTGGAATGCATTAAAATGAAGAACTAAGTATATTGACTGAGGCAGTACAGCTGGGTATATCTACCAATGTGTTTGAGCAAAGGGCTCCTTCATTCTCTCTTGATGCAGCTAAGCTCTTTTGCAGGTTGGTCCCCTGGTGTTTGGTAGAGCTTCAGGTACACTACGCTAGAAAGATGATACTACTTATTTTGTGGTATGATAGAGATGGCAGTTTCTGTGCTGAACTGTAATTTTCCAGGGTTGTTCTCTGTTCAGTTGTGTTCAATATTTGGGCTGCTTCCCTTGCATAGCATGATGCACAGTGTAG
>NW_010388108.1:0-2384 GCF_000710305.1 Buceros rhinoceros silvestris | reverse complement strand
GTAGGGAAAACAGAATCTGCACCATCACTGCACATTTTGCTGTATTTTAACGCAAGCTGAAAATGCAGTGTCCAATTTTTCATGTTGTGAACCAGCGAAAATTCCTCTGTGCCACATTTTCTTTCTGTTTATAGGAATTATCCGAACTGCCCTTCCGAATATGGACAGAGAAGCTAAGGAAGAGTATCACGTAGTAATACAGGCAAAAGATATGGGAGGACACATGGGAGGCCTCTCAGGGACAACCAAAGTGACAATTACACTTACAGATGTCAATGACAACCCACCAAAGTTCCCACAGAGTAAGTAATGACAAAATCCTTACTCACATTCACTACCAGCACCCATATTTGTATATTCTCACACGTATTCAAATCTTCAAAAAGCAGTAATTGATACATTATCACAGCACACGTGAACAGCTAAATATGGCTTACACATTTTTGCCAGTAGCATATAGAGCTTTAGTATATGGATTATTTGCTTTGTTGTGAAGTGTTTGAGACATTTTTTAAGGTCAGGATTAGATTACAAAGATTTCTAAGTCTATACTTCATTTTTTAAACTACTGGACCATGTTATATTAGAAATATACCTGTAATATCATCAGGGAGACATAGTCTGGACTTCTTGGTTCATGTAGAATGAAGCTCCTTTTCTTGAGGGCTTTCTTGTGCATTAAATCAAATTAGTCAAAAATACTAGAAAATGTACCTGCCCTGTAGCAGTGCTGGGATAAACCGGTTTACTTTTCTTCCCATTTTCATAATTGTAATATGGATGTAAAAGGTATGTTAAAAAAAGCAAGCAGTGTTTGCTACTCTGCTCAGGCTACAGGAACTTCAAGAAATCATGGCAAGGAGACAGAAGGAAGTTAAAACAAAAATCTCTGCATGTATTGTGTAGGAACAGTCTTCTATGGTGTGAAAGTTGGAGTCTGCAGTAGTCACAATAGCCTGTTTATAACAGAAAGCTCTCCAGTTAATTCACAGTGTTTGAAAGAAGTCTGCAAGTGGTCTCCTGTCATGCCTCTCAGTACTCCAAGTTCATAGCTGTTTACGAGCATAGTTGTGATAGTAATTTTCAATGAGTGAATCCACTTTGTTTTTTGATGAAGATGGCCAAAGGAAAGGAGACGTGCTTTATGTTCTTACAGCTGTCCTTCTCAAGCCTGAAGTCTCTTGCCTTTCTTGGCCTTTGATGAAAGTCTTGCGTTCTATTAACAGCTCCTGATTATGCCTTTTCAGGTCTTTGACAGACCTTCAAGTGAGTGAGCATCATTTGTTTTTCACATAGCCTTTCATTTTGAGTATTGGTGCTTCATCCTTCACTTCTATAAACACTCTCAGTGAATGGTGAATGTCTATAAGAATAAAAATTAAGACTGGATGCTTCTCAAGGCTTACATTTACCATGGCAATACAAACTAAATTTAGTACAATTACATTTTTAAATTGGTGGTTGAAGTGTATTGCTGGTGGTCAAATAAAGTAATTTCTTTATACCTGTGCAACTTATTTTTCACACATTAAATTAATCAGGGCTGACATTAACAGATTCAGTCTTCACAGTAGGGTGGAAGTACATTAATGGACCCACACATCTGTTCTGCATCTCATCTCCACATGGGTTTGTGCTCTTTTTTTGGAGTGCAGTGTACACACCATCCCAGCCCACCCTGTTTCTCCTCTGAGCAACTGTTGCGACACTGATACATCCTGGATGTGACCGTCTCTCTAACAGCTCTTCTTCCAAAGTCACAGCTTCCTCAACCCTCACACAAGAGTTTAAATAGCCAGTCCCTAAATGTGAAAATCTGTGAAGCATTTTCTACCATTCTAATAGAAAAATGTTGAATACTAAAAACGTCATCTTGTACATACCTGACAAACGTACATTTCACTCTAAATCAAACTTCAGTACATGGTATTTTGTTGAGTAGCTCCACCAAATGATGGGTTTTTCTCTACAAATTCAAGCCACTTTACTGAGTGTCTTGGGAGAAAGTTTAAAATTACCAAATTGCCTAACAGCAGTTACTCAATCACCCCTAACGTAAAACCTTAATTTGGAACACTTTGTAACTCAAAACTAGGATTTGACCTGTTTATATAAACATCCAAGTGTTTGCTTTTTTTTATTCTTCTTTTCTTTTTTTTTTTAGTTTTTTTTTTTTTCTCATTGATCAAACCCTTAATGAGTTATATGCTTAAATGTTGGGTTCTTTGTGACTGGAGTTAGTGACCTATTTTGATGACACGTGCCAATTGTTTTTATAGGTAATGAGCCAAATCCCTGCCTGGTGTAAGTCGCCTGGTGTTCTGGAGGAGGGAATAAATTAGATTATTTTATTTTTTTCATGCTCCACCCTGTTCCCTCCCCCC
>NW_010388107.1:8137-8478 GCF_000710305.1 Buceros rhinoceros silvestris | reverse complement strand
TATATGCATACTGGCACATACAGGCTGACATTGTGTTTCTTCAAAGACAGAGTCTAAGAAATAGTTCAGACTTGCACTAAGTAACTTTACACAGCTGACTTCATTCTTATAGCACAGACCAAACCATTTCTTAGCTAGCAAACCACTTGTCATTTAGCATGTAAATGTACAACATTGGATATAGTATAAGGAAAAAAAACACAAACCAAAACCAAATACACATCCCTCAACACTGTTGTACTTCCAAAGTCCTGAAGATTAGCAGTAGATGTTGTTACTGCCTCTTTAGGTACAAGAGCAGCAAGTAAGTATCCCAAGCAAAAAGCAGCCAATGATGTCAA
>NW_010388107.1:4897-7994 GCF_000710305.1 Buceros rhinoceros silvestris | reverse complement strand
GGGGCGGGGGGGAGGGGAGAGAAAGAAAACTACAGAGACATAAAGATGCTTTCATAGCAACACACAAAATTTTCTCTGACATTGCTATGCAAACCGGCTATTTTATTTCCGATATACTGTATTAATCAGAGCCTTCAGCATTGCATTTCCGTCTCTTAACAACCCCTTTCATTTCTAGAACTTGATCTTCAAGCAGAAAACTCCTAAGCCTCCCCTCACCCATAATATCCCAAAGAAACAGGATTTTCACTGTGAAAATCCCATTACCAGATACTACATGATTACACACGTAGTACGCATTTACTGTTGATTTTTCTCGGATAGGCAGATGCTACAGGAACGGTTTAAAACGCTGGCCATACAGGGAATTCCCTCCAGCCACCCTTTTGACATGCTGGGTAAAAGTAACTGAAAAAGGCTCAAATAATCTCGTTCACACAATGACTTCAGCCTGCATTCAAATGTGACTAGAGTGTCCGTTTCACCTCCTCTCAGTAACACCAGTTTCCATTGGCAGTATCAGCAGCCCATCCACACGCTAGGAAAACAACAGGACTCGTGCTTTTCCTGACTACGAAGAAATGTAAATAAATTCAGTATCAAAAATCTCCTCTTCCTCACCATCAGAAATGCTAACGTGCATTCCCGTCTAGAAGAAACGCACCATTCATGATGCTTAACAAGGAAATATCACATTGCAATCGTGAATCACAGATGTTCTGATGTCACGAGACATTTCCGGAACTGTAAAGAAATGTGTCCTTGAACACAGTATTAAAGTGAAAAAGGAAAATTTTTAGATTCATAGTCTTGAAAATGAAGTTTAACATAACCCATGTCCCAAAATATCCAGTATATTCACTTCGCCAGCCTGCTAGAAAATATTGTCTATTATCTAGCCTAAATCTTGTTTTTAACAGCTTACACTCAACAAGATATTTTTTAGCTTACACTCAACAAGATATTCCTTTCCTTCTCAGAACTGCCTTCTAAAAATATGAAGATTTCTGCCCTACCCCTTCTCTAGACTAAGGCTAAATAGTTCACTTGTTCTCCTCAAGTCCTGTGTTGCGGGTCCTAGCACTCTCACATGAGATCTGCCCAATTGGTTTGTGTCTTTCACTGCTGAACAGACACACTAGTCCTACAGAGACATTCTGGGGGCTCTACCTCTGGTTATTAATGCTAGGAGAAAGTTTGACTTTTTTTTTTTCCTTAAGAGTAGACTTTATTGACCGCATTTCCATTTATAATCCGCCACACAGACCAGGTCCTTTTTCCTGCAAAGCTTTGACCTCTCTAGTTACCTCCTGCTAGGTATTTGTGCAGGTGGTTACTCCTGCATTCCACCTAGCTTTAAAAATAAAAAGCCTAACAAAACACAGCAGAAAATGCAGACTGGTAAAGTGAACAATGTACTCTCTGTGCTAAAGCTAACAGCGCTACATCATCAACTCCCCGTTCTTTGTAACAGTAGCAGAAGCAGCAAGTGGCCTCTTCAGACTCAGCCATCCTTCGCAAACGAAGCACCGCTGTACTCCAGCCCTTGAACCTCAGTGAGGAAGAATGCAGATCATTACCAGCATGGACGTGTCTACTGTAAATAACCCCAGTTTCTCAGAAAAAAAGAAATGAGAAAAAAAGTGGAAGAAAAAAAAGGAGAGTAAACCATTTTAAGTTATTGATTGGAGCTCTTAAAATGTTCTGCATCATTGCATTTAGGAGTCATCAGTGTGTGCATTTGTGTGACTGTAAGGATGACACTGTCAGAAATTTACTGTATTTTCATCAAATGATCAAGAAAGTAAAATAATGAATCTTCAGCAATACAACACGTTTTGCAGTTATTGCCCTAGTCTAAGAGAACTGTCTCGCTCTGTCTTTACACAGAGGGTTATTAAGCACTGGCACAGGCTGCCCAGGGAGCTGGTGGAGTCCCCATCCCTGGAAGTGTTTGAAAAATATGTAGATGTGGTGCTGAGGGACATGGTTTAGCAACCCTGGCAGCGCAGGGTGAGCAGTTGGACTCGATGATCTTAAAGGTCTCTTCCAATGAGATGATTCTGTGATTCTGTGACTCTACCACTAGTAATAGCACAAACTGGTACTAAAATAACATGGAAAATTACTCCAATGTTTCGTTCATACGGGGAATGTGAACACTGTCAAAGTTCACGTGCACAATGGAGGAAGCTGTGAGAAGCAAGCAAAACGGAAGTTACTTTTTCCCTTTCTGAGCATTAAAAAAGAATGATCAGATTTATACACAAAATGTATTTAATTCCTGAAGGAGACCAAGTCACATGTTTCAAAGACAAAACCCAGGAAGAATTCAGTGAAAACTACAAGAAGCTTATTCAAAGATTTCAGTGATTTTTTTGGGAGGGCTAGGGTGCATTGTGAAGATCTATGAGACCATCACTCACGTTTTGAGTTGCTTTGTCTGTGGCTGGCTTAGCAGGTTTACCTTTGCAATCAATGATTTTGCACTGTTTTTCATCAAAACAACGGAGCAACTCTGCTGCAAAATAGACTCCAGAGCGCAGCTTTTTACCCAAGTAGAAGAGAAAGTACAGAACGTCTAACGTCTGCTATTGTGTTCTGTACTGTACTTAAACCACGAGCTGCTTAAACGTTTCTAAAATACGCCTTTTAAGGTTTAAGGAATACCTTTACCAGCTCTCCTGCACAGTTTGTACCTATTTCTTAAAACTGTCACAAAGTATTTCCACTGTCAACCAACTTCTGGTTTTGCTCTCTCGGATTCTGAAGGCACCGAGAGCCTGCACCGACCCTTTCTGCCAGGTCCGTTCGGATCTCTTGGAGTTACTGAGGTCACCTACGCTCCAACGCCTACTCTTGGTGAAGTACCTCCACAGACACGCATAAACCCCCCCACAACAGCTGCTAAAACCAAAAGAAAACAGAAAACCCCACAGGATTTTTTTTGCTGAAAAAACCAGAATACATTTATGTCTTGAGTCAAATTATTCCAATCTAAAAAGGTGGGCGTCGATCCGTTCCCCACCCGGCCCTCGCCGCCGACCGAGCTCTGCACCCTGGTGCCCTGGGCGATTTCCTTCCCACGGAGAGCCGT
>NW_010388107.1:0-4747 GCF_000710305.1 Buceros rhinoceros silvestris | reverse complement strand
GCCCTGCCTGCCTCCACCATTGCGCGGCGAGTCACGGGGCACCGCCAGGAGCGGAGCTGGGGATGGGGCATGGCCATAGCCATGGCGCGGGGTGACATTTGCTGCTGTCTGGGGGGGACTAGGAGGCGTCGAGGCCCCCAGTGACCTCCTTGGCAGAGGTGGTGTGAAGGAAGGGCCTGGCGCTTGTAATGGCCACGGCTGCTCTGGAGGAGAGGACACGTGGGATTCGTCTGCCAAACCAAGCCCCTTTTGAGCCAAGGAGGGACAACTGTAGACACCGCCTAAAAACTCAAACATAAGAAGGGCCCTGGGGCTTGTAATGGCCACGGCTGCTCTGGAGGAGAGGACACGTGGGATTCGTCTGCCAAACCAAGCCCCTTTTGAGCCAAGGAGGGACAACTGTAGACACCGCCTAAAAACTCAAACATAAGAGGCAGTGCTAAAAGTTATTTTCCATAGAAAGCCACCAGCTGTTTTTCCCCAAATCTCAGAATGAACCAGTTATTTTTAAGTCTGTTGAACACAACCCAGAGAGCAAGCCAGCAAGGGCTTTTTCCTGATAGCGCCCTGCCGGAGCTCCATCCTCCTTCCTTCAGCCGCTTCCATAGCACCTGGGTGACTGACACAAATCCTACAACAGGCACCAGCCCACTGGGCCAAGCCCCCCGGTCATCTCTTCTTGCCCTGCTGGTGCTGCAAACAAAGTATTGTGCACCCTCACCTGGATGTTTCCTTCCTAGTGAGGTAGCTTCGTCAGTCCTTGGTTCCCACAGCCCTACCAAAGAGCATGGCACTGCTTTCCCCGCCGCTTCTCTCCCCTTCCCCAGCCTCCCACATCAACTGTAAGGAGTGTGAAACTACAGCACGGGGCTGGCAGTGCACATTTTCTCGTCTGTGGCACGTAATGAGAGTTAAAGGCGTTGCCCACCAGGAACCCTACAGCACAGGCTTGCTTTTCTGCTTCTAAAATGCAGTTTTCAGCATGCTCTGGTTGACAGATGTTTGCCGGCCTGAGCCCCATCAGCACCAGTGAGCCCTGAGTGATCCACGGAAACTACTGCAGGCATCAAGGACACCTTCTAAGGACTGAAGTGGCCACTCAAACATATTCAGGAAACTGAAAGCCAAACAAGGAAGCTAGTGATTTAATTTTGAAAATTGCTCAAACTACACTGTGAATTAGTATTTGACCTTAAAACTCTCTAATTTAGTTTCCCTTAAGTTTCTTTGCTCCCCCTGCCTCTAAGGATGCACAGAAATGATGTTTAGTTCAGCAAACAGAAGAGTAAAGTCCCGCAGGAAGACAGGACCACAACCAGACTGGGGCTTTCGCCTTCCTCCGACACCCATGAAACCTATAAATGTTTCCAGTGCCTGGAGAAGAGGCACTTCTTGTCCCCATCTGCGAGTGGGATATGATAGTTTCCTATAAATTACAGGTAAAACCTGAGGGAGTAATCGCTGCTGGTTACATTCAAACGTACTGGAGCTTGCAAATGAAAAGCAACATCCAATAAAACCTGGCTGTGCGAATAATTAAAGAGGTAGCACGGGGAAAATAAATGAAAAAAATAGGACAAAAAAAAAAAAAAAGGAGTTATGAGTAGGCAAGGCAAAGTTAAGGACAACAGTGTTCCGGGTTACTTTTCCAAACAGGCAATTATTTCTTCAGGAATGGCTGTCCTGCAAGATGGCACATCACAAAATGATTTCTTTGCTCATAAATGATTGAAACTTTCCAAGAGTGCATTTCTAGCCTTTAAAGTAGAAACAATGTGTCTTTAAACCTCGAATGCTACGGTTAGCAGTAGACAAGTGAAAAAATCTGCTTCTTTTATTAAAGGCAGGTAAACTCTCTAGGACTGAGGATAATTTGATTTTGAAATACATTTCTTGTATGTGGATCCGTGGGTCACAGACTCCATGGATAGAAATTTTAAACCCCTAGGAGCTTTGTCACCGCCTCAGTACCTTACTGTGAAAAACCCCATCGTTAGTGATCAGTGCCTGTTGGGTAACTGCCAATTTACCTGCTTTTACCTGCGAGAAAAATGCAGCAAGTCACTTCATTTTCATTTTAACTACACTGGACTACTCCAAACCACACCGAGACATTCGCTACAAAACCAGGCAACGCAGTAAGTGGTTTGCTTGCCTGCCAAAGCCCAGAGATCCAGTGGTCTCTAGCTGAAGGGGTTTTAAATACCAAAGGAAACCTGAAAATGTTTTTACATTTACATTTTACATTTACATTTGGTACCTCAGTTCTGTGCCTGCAAAAGAAACAAGAAATACTGTTCTTATTTTAGCCATTAATCAAAGATGAGGGATGCAGGACACATCTGAAGTATCATTTCTATTCTCATTCTGTAATCATTCAGACTGTGATTTGAGATCTTAGAGAAAATCTTTCAAAACGTTAATCTTCACCCTTGCTGCTCATGAGGCTGTAAGACCCTTTGCCGATAAGCAGCCTGGGAAATCTACTCAGGAAACAAATGACTTGCAGGTGCTAAATGGAATAGGTGGATGTACACACACAGTGCTCATGTATTACTCTTATCGTCACAAACCCCGCTGTCCTTAGAGAAAGTTCATGGGCATCTGCTAACTGTAAAATTACAACAGAGCAAGTTTCTTGCTTGCCCCTTGAGCTGCTACCCCCAGAGGTGTTTTCTCCATCCACCCCACTTGGCTGACAAATTAGCCAAGTCCTCGTAAGCGATTTAATTTACACCGTTTTCTGCTCATCCACAAATGGCCAACAACAGATCTTTAATCATGCTAGGATAAGCATTTAAGAACTGAATGATATGAGGATGGAGGCAGAACCTGTAAGCCAGAGAAAGAATACTGTGTCACATCTTTGCTTGTAGAGGACACGAGGACTTCAAAGGCTACTAGGAAAACGAGACCACCTACATAAAAAATGCAGCTGATGTTTCACCTAAGACTTGGGACCGATAAGAACACACAGATGGACAATAAGGGTGGCAATGTGGAAGAGCAGCTCTCTAAGCTGCCACAACTCAGACAGGCTTCACCGCGTGCCTGCGCCCGTAATTCGGATAGCACCTCAGCACCCTGAACTGTGGTATCATGGAGAGCAATGTGGAGAAATAGGGATTTAAATGTATGTTTTAATGCAACGACTTTTTTTGGGGGGGGAATACCTTCAACATCTGCATGATACCAAATAATACTTAGAAGATTACGACAGCTTTTAGATAATACTTCTCTTCTGGAGATATTAAAATCTTACACCTGCCTCCCCAGATAGGCAAAAATGGATCATATAACGAATGGCAAAAAGCAAGCAACGATTGCTTTCAGCTGATAAGCTGGGAAACCTGTAAAGCTAGTCAGTCGAGATCCCAGGAAGTTGCCGACCTCTTAAACAACACGGGGAGGGGGGAGAGGGAGGGGAATATTTGCATGTTTTTCTTATGCTTTGTTAGTCCAGAGATACACAAGGAAAATATATTCAATTGCACTTCATCCAGATGTAAGATGTTGACTGCCAAGGTCTCCTTGGTATTAGCAGCAACAGCTTAACACATTATGGGCCCAAACCCAGCAATCTTTAATACACAGCAGCCCAAACTTTTCAGAAGAGGAAAGCAAGAAGACAGAGAAGGGCAAAATGAGAGGGAGAGGAACATTCTTCTGTTAAATGCGATATTCCGATATGGCTTTGCACAATCCGCCGGGATCTCTGTTGTCTGTTTTCTTCAAACGTCAGCACAGTCATTAGGGCTACAGGTCCCCACGAGCAAAGACCCTGTGCGATCCCACGTGATCTACAGCCAAGGCCGGATATAAACGATTCTGCAAGCCCACTCAATAAAGGAGAGATCTACCTGAGGGAGCTGGGTTGGCAAGGTTCCTGCCATCAGCAGTCCCAAAGCTTGGTGACATCCCCTGGAATGTCCTGCAGCTCTTCTCTCATCCCTTCTGCCAACACGAGCTTTCTCAACAGAGACTGAGGCTGACGCCGCTATGACGGGTTCAGGTCACTCCAAGGCGATGCTGTAATTCTTAGAAGAGCAGAAAACCACAATAAATCCACTTGTGAAACCCAATCTGCACACACAGCGAGAAAGTTGGTTTTCTTTCACACCTGTCTTCTAGAGAAAGGTGTTGTGGTTTGAACCCAGATGGCAACTAAGCACCACGCTGCTGCTCGCGCACTTCTTCCTACCTCTGGCGGTGGGGCAGGGGTAGAAGAGGAAGGAGGCCACAGAAGGTAAAAGTAAAGCTGCATGGGTTAAGATAAGGAGAGTTTACCGGAACAACAGAAAGAGAGAGAAAACAATAGTAATAACAGTAATACACAACACACTGTTTACCACCACCAGACCACTGTTTGAAACTGGGTTCCCTCTGCAGCCACACCCACCCCCCTCTTGGTTTTGAAAAAACTGAAAGGTCGCAGAGCGACAGATTACCCTCCGGAGAGATTTTATCTCCTCCCAGAGTTTTCAAGCTGGGAAGAAACAATGGGGCTTACGGCTACGCGCAAAGAAAACCAGAACTGCAGGTTCAGATTAAGGGGGGGAACGAGAATTAATTTAATTCAAAAACAATAAGAACCATAAATCAATCATTTAATCCAGGTAGGACAGAAATAGAACAGAGAGAATGGTGGTATAAAATACATAAATAGGTATATACATATATGTATGTATATATATGTAGTGCGTATATATACATATTCCCTCTTCCACGGGCACCCCCTTGCCGTGGG
>NW_010388106.1:82178-109606 GCF_000710305.1 Buceros rhinoceros silvestris | reverse complement strand
TTTTTTTTTTTTTTTCTTTTAACCTCTGGTCTAGGATTTTGGTTTAAAGCCTTTTGCATTGGAAACATGCTGATGAGAGCTCTTGTCTTCACAAGACTGTCAGCACCTGCTGCAAGACCGTCACTACTCTGGAGGACGCGAACATGCAGCTTTAAAGATCCTGCTTTGAAAGCAAGGAGGAAAGGTCTCCTTGCAGGAATAAATTACACTCCAGGGCTGCTTCACCCTCCAAACTATTTACAACTCCTTCACCCATGGGCATCTCCTTGGACCAGAGAGGGGGGAAGTTCATGCTGCACCACCACCACCTCTTCCTACACAAGTTCAAGGACACGACCACAAATGCCACTTGGAGCGGCAGGCACTTTAGCCAGATCTGAGTGGTGACGGTGCCCACAGCATTGCTTTTTGCAAGCCATCCAGGCTCCCAACAGAGCCCAATGCAGACAGAAGATAGAAAGAAAATAGGGAAAAAAAAAAACCAAGAAAAAAATCAAAGCATTGCTGCCAGCAGAGGCCAATCTAGAGCCAACACTCAGGATTTGCCTTCAGGACTGCAGCAGGACATTTCAAGGCCATTCCCCTGTGAGCATCCAGGCTTTGGGGAAGGAGGACAGGACAGGGAGAAGGTGCCCAGCTGACTGAGCCAGTGAATCCCCTTCCCTGGCTCTGAACTTCAGCAGGGAAGAGCAGTGCTATCTCCTCTCCTCGGAAAGCTTCTCTCCTCCAAACAGCCTCCTGTTGCGTTAGAGCTAAAACTTCATTGCCCAAGAAAGGGAGGAGAAAAGGAGGGAGAAACAAAAGAAAATCATAACAAAACCAACACTTCACGAGAACATCACAACACAGTCGCTGCACCAAGGGAAGGAGTGGAGCAGGGCAAGGGGGAGAAAGGGGAAACACGTCCAACGTGTTTTTCCCAGACCCTGCCCCACAGGGACTCAGGCTGTCACGTCAAGATTCAAATAACTTCAGCCAGAAGGTCGAGGATTTAATTAACACAGTATTTCCACTCATGCCCTGGAAAAATTACACTCAAAAATAGAAGACAAAAAAAATCAGATTTTCTACATATTTACAAAAATAAGCCCCCCAACCTCACAACCAGGGAGGTTGAGCAGCTAGAGATGGAGAATGGGAAGGGGTCTCTGCCCAACCAGCAGTTCCTCACAGGTTCCCATCCCACAGCAAGCAGGAGAGCACAGCTCTCACTGCTGGAACAAACCCGAGGGACGCCACGCGTCAGGGCTGGACTGGAACCCCTCAGTTCATCCGCAGCTTGGCGTCCCGATGATCCGTGGGGGTGATCATCTCGTTGGCATAGCCGTTCTCCGAGCAGAGGGACAGCTCATCTGTGGTCTCCACACCGTTGTTGATCTCTGGGGAAAGTAGAAGAAGCAGGGACATTATCACAGGGATGCAAGTCCTGGGAACCCTCCCCATGGATGGAGAAACTGAAGCGCTGAGCAGCCATGCAATTCCATTGCATAGGATCCATCTGATCCTATAGGGATTTCACCCCGGGTTTAGTAACACTGCACCCACTTAAAAACAGTTCTGAGCAGGTTCTGCTTCCAAATAGTTCTTCACCACTAAATGTCAGACCTTGATAACCCTGCCACCATCAGAGGCAAAACTGCCCCCTGCCCTGCCCCCCATACACGTGATGCTATGCTACAGGCTGAATTAAGTCACCTGTGGGAAAAGGGTGCAAAATGCCTGAACTTGATCTCTACCCAGATGACCACTGTGGAAAGGGGGAGATTCCTACCATCACTGGTTTCACTGGGAAACACATGCAACCACCAATGTTTCAGTTGTAAACACCCACTCTAAGCAATTGTTTCAGAGGCATGAAATGTTAATAAGTATCTAGGGATACTTTAGGTCTAGGACATTTTACGTCTAGAACATGTTGGGGAGATTTAATACTGCTGTGACCAACTACTTTCCCCTCTCTGGGCTCCGTCTTTGTGTGCGATTCTGAGATCTTTCTTAGAGTGAGATGTTCCAACACAAATAAACGCTGGGAGGAGCGCAAGGAAATCCGGAACCCCTCAACCTATAGTGCCACTGAATTCCAGGTCTGCCCCAAACTCACCACAATTTATTTGTGGTCATCTATGTCATTATTTTTATGGCTTTTGACACAGTGGAGAGAGGAAAAGATGTGGGGTGGTATGAGAGAGCTACATGGCATAACTTGGGAGGTTAAATGCAAGATTTCTGTTCAAAGCAGTGCTCGAGATGGATGAGCCATGACTATATCCCACAAGCAGTCCAGGGCAAAAGGGTCAGCCCAGTCCAGCCCTGTCCCAGCAGGAGATGACCCATATCAATACCATCTTCTCCATCACCAGAGAGCAGGGTGACAGATGAGGGATGGAGCCAAGGGCTATGATGGACCAGCCCCTTTCACACCTGAGAAGATCAGCTTCTCCTTCATGATCTTCACATCCCGGCTGGACCGGCGGACAGCAGCACTGAGCATGATCTGCTCTGGGTTGTAGGTCCTGATGCTTCCTAGGCGCCACCTGCAAGACAAGAGGGGGATGTCAGGAGCTGGTCTCCCCAACCACAGGAGCACCCTTAATGCAAGTGGCCACCAACAACGTAGAGACCAACAAGTCCCAAAGACCCTCACACCTTTGCTCCCTTACACCTACACAACCCCACAGGGTAGGAGGATGTTCAGAGATGAGCATGTTATCTCAGAGAGGTACAGACATACAAGAGGTCATCTTTAACCACCTTGAGCAGCCTAATTCCACTAGTTTCACCAAGGGCTGCAGTGCCCCAAACCCCTCTCCATCACATCAGCTATCCAGCTGCCCAAAGGAGGTTGAGCTATTTTGACTCTTAGGGCTGGGAAGAGGGAACAGAACAAGAGACCACACCAAGTAAAGAAACCATAACCTTTTCCTCATTGTGACATGCTCACGCTTGTGGGAAAAGAGAGCTCAAGGACAACTGAAGGTCTCACACCTGAGACACAGCAAAGACACTGACATGAGGTGCTCTGCAGGAAAGTACAAGCAGTCCCAGTGCAGGGAGCTGTCGTATATGGTGCTCTTAAATATAAGTTCTCCCAATGTGCTTCCCTCCTCAAATGCCCAGACTTTGCTTAAGTGTTTCTACACAAACTCTCCACTTTTTAAGCCTTGATGAAACTCAGTGTTCACCAGAGGTTTCTACCACACGAATAACATGAGGCTGATGGGAAACTCAAACTCAGCCAGACTTTTATTCTCATTACTGAATGCATGTAAAGAAAATTCCTGATGTTAGTAATGACAGAATTGTTTAGGTTGGAAAAGACCTTTAAGATCATTGAACCCAACCATCAACCCAGCAATGGCAGCAAGTGCAAAAGGGATTTTGTTTTTAAAGCTGTTTCTCAGCCTGAGAGCACCCCTGTAGCAGACCTTCAGCTGCAGAGCTGCTGGCAGTAGGAGTGAAAGGTGGGTTGCCATCACCATAAGGGAAAACAGGACTTGGTGGGTTCACATAAAGCAGCTGCTGTACTCAAGATCCCGTTGCAAAGGGATGCTGTTTAGGCCAGGCTTTCATAGGTCACAGCCCACCGGTTCATCCTACCTCCTGACCACTGAGGAAGGCTTTCAAATAAATCCCACTCTCCCTGTCTGGCTATTTGATGGAAAAACAGCAGGGATTTCAGGTGGCTTATGGGGTTTCTGATCATCTGGCACCATCTAGTGGCTCACCCACACAAGAGAAGGTGATTTTTTTTTTTTTTAAAGGTATCAACCCTTCTCTTGAATTTGTAATCCCCTACCCCGCCCTAGGAGTGCAGGATTTGAGAAGCCACACACATCTCCAGCCTGACTCCAACAAAATCAGCCTGACAAAGTGACATCCACAAAAGAGGTTCCACAATTTCTCCAGGAACATCTGTCTGGTTTTCATTTCATGGGGTTTCTATTCCCTTCCCAAATCCCAGCAGGTGATACTGCACCATAAGGCTTTGACCAGGGTATGGGTGAAGGTGGATGCTCTGCTAAAGAGAAAAGAAGGAGTGGGATGACAACACAACACAACTCACAGACCCACGGATAGATGCAACACAGAGGAAGCACATGGAGGCAAAGACATTAAAGTATATAAAAAAATACATGAAATTATTTAAAAATATTTTTTCCTCATCATCATCTAAGCTGAGCCACTCTCACCTGGAAGAACATTGTTGACCTTAGTGTCCCATGCAGGCAGACCCCACTAAGGTCAATGTGGTTGCACAGAATCTCACAGGATAAGACGCTCCTTAAACTGCAATCAGGACCAAAACATCGCTACAACAATGAATCTTTTCTCTGCCCACAACATCAGGATTTTAAGCATCAGCTGGGTTCCAAGGCCAAAAGCACGAAGACCTCTTGCCCATAGGTCCTAGATGTCCCATGGAGGCCACAGGCTATTTTGAGGCACCAACAGCCCAGCCTCAAAGGGCTGCAAGGACCAAGGGCTTTTCTCCTCCTGCCAAGAGGAATGATCACTGCTCTCTGTCCCCCACCTCACACAGAGGCTGCGGTCAGACCCAGGGTGGATAAATACGCATGAGGGGCCAATAACTCCTCTCACAGGGTGCATTGCTCTGACTGATCAGGCTAAGAGAGGGTGACCCTGGTACTTGGCAGGGGTACTTTGAAATAAGAGCCAACAGTACATTTAAACACAACGCAACTCCAGCACGATTCAAAATATTCTCTGCTGTGCCTTTGGGTCTCCAAAAAGCTTGTTTAATAGAAAATAGCACCTCTCCTACCCCCTTGGACTCTGTTGTGATCGGCCACGTTTACGACAGCAGTGTGCAAAAAGGCCAGACAGACAGCAGGTAGGTCTTGCTCTGGGAGGTTGGCATCAAAGCGGACCAGACGGACACGGGGTGGGAACAGACTAAAAAATACTGGGACAACAACACAGAGACAGCATACACCGTGTTAGGGCCACGACCGGACCCCTGCTTTGGAGGGAAGATGCTAAATGGCAGGGAAAGGGCATGGGAGAGAGGCAGGTCAAGGAGAAACGAGGTTGATTGGTACCGAGGTGATAAGATGAAGCGAGCAAAGAGCCAAGCCAGCTGCAACCAGAGTCCCCATCCTGCGACTGCTCTTGCCTAAAGCCTGTCCAACCCTGCCATGCCTGTCTTCTCCTTATCCTCAAGCCAGGGAGCAAGAAGGTGGTGAGAAGGGGAAGACATCCAACCTCCCTACGCCCTGGGTTCAGCACAGCCCCATAGCCAGGTCCTGTTTCAGGGAGATGCCGGAAGGACCTAATGCCACAAGTCCAAGGTACCTCATGAAGCAGGCAATACTTGCAAGGTGGCCAAGTGCAACCCCCGAGGCGGTGGGTGGGTAGAGGGAGGGGAGCAGATAGGGACAGATAAGGATTTAGCCAAGTCTTCAGAAATACAACCCCATGGCACGCAGCAGAAGGAATGGAGAAAGTAACACGTGAAGAGTCTGGTTTGAGATTAGGATGCAGTGTAGGCTTTACTGCAGAAAGGCGACAGCGCTCCCCTCCAAGGGAATGAGAACGACTGGTGAGAAAATAGCCAATACAAGGAGAAAGCTGGGTTTCCAGTTGATGGCATTTCAAATCCACCATCCCAGGCTCATTCCCATCCTGGGTGGGTGCAACACTTTTTATTTCCACACTGCATTTCCAGTTTCACAGTGGTGTAACTGGGAGGAGACTCCTCAAAGATCCCAAGCTCTAAGGTGATTTTTCCAAAACCTTTCCAGCTATTAGCCTTATTAATTCATTCCTAGTGCTAGAGAAGCACTGTGTTATGTAATTGAATGGATTACATTATTTTCTTTAGAACTGGCCAGTTTTGAAGAGGTTGGTCTCAAAAACCTCTGGTCAATGCAGGAAGGAAGCGGATATTTTGCATGGGACTATTTCTATGGAGAAAGCATTATGTCCACTGGGAATTTCCCAATTAGAACACACTGCAGGACCTCAAAATAGAGCTGTTTTAAAAGGCAGTGGCTTGGATCATTGTAACAGAAGGTCAGATTGCCTTCAAAACATCCACCGGCTTCACCATCAGACTCCCGTGGTGCTCATGGCTATGGACTATGCAATGTTCAGACCCTTATGGTCCCCCTGTGAAGCCAGATGTTTGAAAGCATCATGGAAAGCTGCATCCTGCCCTGTCCATCTGCAGTGAAGCCATAGCAGAGAGGGAGAAAGAAAGAGAGAAAGGAAGGTTGAATGAAAAAGAGAAAGAGGAGGAAAGCACCAGAATTACCTGATCATGTGATAGCTGTGAGATGCCAGAATGCAGCAGAGAGAGAAAGAGGAGGAACATGCACAACAGTCAGAGCAGTAAGAAAATAAACAAGGCAAAGAGGCAAAAAGAGATTGATTAGAAGTCATCATAGTTGGTATTTCCCCTCTGGAGAGGCTGCCACGATCCTGTCACCAGGGCTGAAGCAGAACAGCAGGAGCAATCCCCGCCCACGGCTACAGAGGAGAGACAAGCCATGCGTAGGAGAGAGGACGAGCACATCAAAGCGGTGGCTCTGTTCCCACCCAACCCCTCATCCTTGCATGAAGGAAGCAGCTCTGTTTTGCCCCAAAAAGGACTTAAACCAAACCAAACAGACAAAACCCCCCAACCATGACACTGAAGGCCAAATGCTAAGCCCCATTTCCCAGAGCTGAATCACATCAGCAGGTAGTAGTTGGGCAATTCTGCTGTGATTTGGTTTTGGTATATCCTCAATGCTGTTAACAATTTTCATGTAGTGGAGAAACTGGAAGGGCAGGGAAATGGGTCTTTCCTGCACAACGCTAACAAGAGCAAACCCTTTGCTGCAGAAAGTCCAGCTTAAAATCATTTTGGTTGGAAAAGACCTTTAAGCCCACTGAGTTCTAGCGTTCCCCCAGCACTGCCAGGTGCCCACTAACCCCTGTCCCTCAGCACCATATTGACATGTCTGTTAAACCCCTCCAGGGATGGGGACTCCACCACTGCCCTGGGCAGCCTGGGCCACTTCTGGTGCTAGAGTTTCTCCTTCTTCCTTCTATTGACTTGGGGGTTCAGTTGTCCCAAGGAAAAAATCCAAAGGAAGATATTTGACCCTGCCACGATGGACAGACCTCTCTAAGCAACTGCCTTTCTATGTCAGGTCCTGGGGCTGGGCAGTCAGTGCTCCAGGTTGATGGGCCCCGGGGAAATCTGGTGGCAGTTTCCAGCTCTTTTCACTTGTATCACACATACACTGAGGGTTGAAGGGAAATTCTGCAATAATTCTTTCCTTCCTCACCCCACTTCCTTTTCTGCCCTACTGCATCAAACCTCTTCCAAACAAGAAGAGATTCAATCTGTGCAGTGAGGAAGAGTCCAGCTATTGCCAAGTCCACGTAGCTGTGACTTCTTCCTCTCATGCATTATTTCCCTCTGTTCTGAGGCCTTTAGTTGCCATTCAGCAGGTTCAATCAGTTTAATTTCTTCAGCCATGGTCTCCTGGGTCTGTTTCCTTCTAAAACTGACTTTGGGAGAAGATGCAGAAGGCAACAAATATTTCATCACCTTGGCCTCTACATCCTGGTCTTCAGAGAGGTCAGTCCCTGCCTCCAGACTCCTCCATGCTTTTCTGTATCTGACAGAGAACTTCAGGGTCTAAAGAGCAGGGACATTAAACCAACTGATGATTTGAGGGAGTGGAGGAAGCTTCCAGACATCACAGCCACAATGCCATTCTACAGGAAGGGTTTAATTTGCCACAATTTCGATCACAAGACTACTTAGAAAATTTTCATCTCATCCCGGTCAGTGTTTTCATTAACTGGTGGGATATCTAATCTGAGAGGAGAGGTTTGAATCTGCTGCTCACTCCATTATCCCATGCTGGAATTGGGGACCTGCTCAGCACAGGTCTACCAGTGCGGGACTGGGCCAGTCATGAGTTTAGACACAACTATAAACAGACACAACATGTGGCCTGAAGTCAAATCCACAGCGGGTGCTGGCAGGAGCAATAGCCTATTGTGACATGGCAAAAATACCTGGTTAATTATGCACCCCAGGGAAGGAAAGAGATTGCTGGGAGCAGATGACCTGGGACAAAGCAACAGCAAAATCACTGGCTCGTGAGGTGAAGCAAATTAAATTCTGCTCCTAACGCGAAGACATTTCAGATATCAGGAAGGAAGGGAAGTGTAGGTCTCTTGATGTCTCTAGGACAGGCAACTGTGCGTGCCGAAGCAGATGAGATTACTGAGCCAGGAGAAAACGGGGTGCAATTTCAGAATGGCGTGTTTCCCCAGGAGAAAGCTGCTGCTTCTTGCTGAAGGGAGCGCATCTCTCTGAGCTCACACTTTTTTTCCCCAGAGAGGGTTATTACACTGTCACCACTGACAGTTAAAATGCCTCCTAGGAGAAAACGCACATCACCAGGAGGACAACATGGTTTCCTCCAGCATAATCAAGAGGAGGGTAGCTTGGCCAGCTGTGCCATCAGGAAGTTGATTTACCTTCTCCTCATTTATCAGCGTCTTAACTTGCTCTGCTCCTGGGTTTTATGCTCCACATTTGTTTTCAGGGCTAACAGAGAGAATTCTGCCATGCCGTCATCAAATCCTTGTTCCTCCATTTTTTTGGAAAATGGAGAGACTTCCACTATGCATCAAACTAAGAAACTGATTTGATTTGCTAAATCATGTTTCTATTTCTTCAACCAAATAGGAACAAACTGAAAACTGTGATGTTCTTTTTGAAGCCTGTGATGGTAGAATCTCAAAACATGTCCTCTTCTTCCTTTAAAGTATTTTAATCTCTTTCTCAATGTCCATTTCCCTAAAGCATTTACAGTTTCTCTCCCACATGCATTTGAGTGGATCACAGCATCTACCACTACTATTTCGAGTCCTCTCATTCTTCTTATAAAGCAGCAACTACACCCAAATTCACAGCTCAGAGGTGGAATTCTTGTTTGTAGGGATTTTTAATAAACGGTTTCCCTGCTATTGCAATCCAAGCACCTGAGGAGCGTGGTGCTCCTCTCTCCCATCTCCACCCCACGGCTCCTAACAAAAACATGCGCCACAAAAATACATGAGAGTCAAGCCGTAACAATGCTACTTACTTCTGGAATATAAAAACTCCTACAATTACAATAAATGAAATGAGATCAGACGTGATCCAGATTAGGTGGTACTCGTCTGGAGGCTGGAAGACAAAAAAAAATGAAGCAGACCTTAAACCTTCTGATTTATACAATTACAGAGAGACCACGTATCACTCAAGATGCCACCGGTCCACTTTGAGCACTAATGTTAGCTGTTCTGCACAGGCCCTGTGCTATAAGCTTCTCAATTTCTGTGCTCTTAGGCACTAAGCTCTGGCTCCATTAGCAAAGGGTCATCACACAAGATAGACTCAGCATTTGAACCCAGCACAGAAGCACACACTGATTTTTGTGCTGCCCAGGCAAAAGCAGCACTAGTCAAGACAACAAAGTAAATTGATAATAATAAACTCCTGGTGATGCTCAGAAGCAGCTACCCAGGAAAGCCACCAGTAATTTAGTCTGGAAGACATCAGGCTGAGAGTGGATCTCCTCAATGCTGATCAAGAGCTAAAGGGGGAGTCAGGAGGATGGGCCAGACTCTGCCCAGTGGTGCCCAACAACAGAACAAGGGGTAACAGGCACAAACTGGAACCTGGAAAGTTCCACCTGAGCAGGAGGAGAAACTTTTTTACTGCGAGGGAGCCCTGGCCCAGGCTGCCCAGAGAGGTTGTGGAGTGTCCTGCTCTGGAGAGATCCCAAAGCTGCCTGGATGCCCTCCTGGGCACCCTGCTGTGGAGACCCTGCTCTAGCAGGGGGTTGGGCTGGGTGATCCCCAGACGTTCCTTGCAAACCCACCAGTCTGGGATTCTGTGATGCTAATTATTTTCTCCTATCCCAAACCTGGACTGGTTCCAACCAGGAAAAGGTTGCTGATTTTTTTACCAGACAGATCGATCCCAACCACCACCACCATCATTAATGCACACGAGTAACATTTCATCAGAGAAATAGAAGACACATAACGCACAAAGATGAGCTCATGCAATGGTAGAGTAACATGGATAAAGCCAATTGGGTACCACCAGCTCTGCTACCTCACTCTCAGCAGAGTGAGGTGAATCTGCTCAGTGAATCTTTGTGTGTCTCAATTTATCTTGTTGAAAGTTTACCATAGAATTAGCCAATCCTTCTGATGGAGATTTAATCCTTGCATTTTCCAGCTTAATTTGCTGAGATGCAAATTTGATGTTTCCTATTTTCTTGGCAGGGAAGTGCCATCCTAAGTATCTTGAAAGAAAACTCAAAAAGCCTTCTAAGAACAAAATCTACACATCTAAATTTTTCATTCATGCAACTGTTGGTATTTCTCAGCTGAAGAACCCAAATAGCAGGTTTTCCTTGGGCGCAAGAATTGCTTTGTCTATGATATACCCCAAGCAATAGGTAGCCACAAACACTACTTCCTGGGCAAACTCCAGCATCTGATTATAGGTATTACACAGATACATTTTTGAAGTCCTGCAGAAAGCTCAAAGCCAGATGCCTCCTCAGACCTGCAGAGGCTTTAAGGCCATCAAGTTAGGGGCTGAACTCCAGCTCAAGGTTTTCAAAGCCCATGTCTGATGGCCCTTCTTCTTACCAGGAGCTTTCCGTAGAGAGTGGAGGGGAGAGAGAACATCACTTATCCTTTGGTTTTGCATTTATTTAACTGAAACACAGGTTTAACCAAGCCACAAATGGCCCCTGGGTGAATGGAGCAGAACAGATTTGCACTGTTCAGCTGGCGATAAAGCCCAGCAAAGCCCATGAGGGTGCTGGGCAACCAAAGCCTGGCAGAAGCAACCGTTTCGCTCCAGCTTCCAAGCAGTGTCCTGTGTGGTGGAGGGGGCTCAGATAGTAAAGCTTGTCAGATTAAAATACCCAGGCACTTCAATATGCAGGAAGTGAAGGGATTTTTATGCTGCTGGTGACACAGGAGCGTACATTTGCAGCAGAGGGCTGTATTGGAATTCCAGTCTTAGAGGAAGGCTCCACGTATCAGCAAAATGGCTTTTGGAGTAAAAAAGCTGCCAGTGATGTGGCACACAACTCCTGCCAACTGTAGTGGAGGACAGATATTTGCAGCAGCACAATTCAGACAATGATAAGCTCTTCTGCCAACAGATTCCATCTTTATAAAACCGTTTCCAATTCTTTGGCTTCAGCACACACCGGCGTGGATTTGTGCAGTCAGACACAAGCAGTAGGTTAAGCGAAGGCTAAGGACATCATGTATAGATGTTCATCCATCTAGGCAGTCATCTTGAGGTCCTACCTCCAGCTAAAGATGCAGAGAGCTCATTAATGCTAAATTCTCCTTGTTCACCTTATCCTCCCCTTCCCAAGCAGATTTGCAGGTAGAACAGCTGCCTGCTGTCCTACCCCCGATAGGATTTGTCATCAGAAAACAGCCCCCCTTAACACATGCACTTACCCCTCTGCAGCTGAGCTCTTTGGGAATACTTTGATGACACTATTTCATTTTCCCTCCAGTCTAACATGAATATTTCTGTTTGGTTCAGAGACCCACAGTGCTAGGGGTGTGCTCAGACTTTACTGGCTACGTGATGGGTAAAGAACAGCTACCTTTGGTCTCCAGTTGTTCCTCGTCCAGCAATGGGGTAGATCAGAGGTAAAAGTCATCCTCATTTGGTATTAAAAGCAAAAAAATAAAGCTGGTTTTGCAGGCTGGCTGAAACACAGAAAGCTGGGTTTGCTGCCTCCCCTGTGTGCCTGCTTCTCCTGCAACTGTAACAGCTGCTCAGCAGGTCTGGAGAGATGTTTTTCCATCAAAGGAAAATGGGAAAGTGATATGGGTTAAATGAGGCATAGAACACCATGCGCAAGAGTCCCAAACTCTCTGTGTGGATAGACAAGGCCATCTGAAGGAAGACATTGTGCTATAGGAGCATTGATCCATTGCCCTCTCAAGGCTCAGGGTGGGAAAACCCTCAAGCCCAACAGCACTTTGAATCCAACCAAACCTTCATGGAGAAACCCACTAGATGTATGGCTGCAGTGGTCAATGGCCACTTCTACACCCCTCCACTGCCTCCCCTCCTTCCAGGGGTTCACAGCACCTTCCCAGGCATTGTGCTTACCATTAGCCAGATGGGAAAAGGCACCTTGCGAAGGACGTGAGAGCTGTCGGAGGTGACCGACTGGACACCAGCGCACCACAGGATGGAGTATAGCCAGGGCTCATTCACAGTGTAGAGATTCACGCTCAGGTTCGCCATGGCGTAGTCTCTGCCAGGAGACAGACAGGGTGAGATGCGAGACCCCCAGCAAACATCAGACCCTCATCTCCAAGAGGAGAACTCTTGCCATCAGCCACTGCTGTAATCACAGTAGATTTATTGGTTTTGAATTCCATGAAGTGTTTTTGTTTCTTTGTTTTTTAAACAGGGCATGGTTACTTCATAAGCAACCCAAGGGCATTGCAACCAAATGGTTTGAACTTGAAAGCTTTTTTCACCTCTTGGATGCTCTCTGATCCAGGCCACAGACCTTCTCATGAATAATGGACACAGCATGTTTTTGTAACAATCACCTCATCATGCTGAGGTAAGCTTAGCATCTGGCTCAAGTGCCTGTAACACTCCATAGGCCATTTACTTAATTAAAAACTGACAGACTGCATTTCCAACATTGATTCCTACAAATCTCATGACCTTGTTTTGAGGACAGTTGCAGAGTTACAGCCTCTCCCGAGGTCATTTTCCAAGAGCTAACACTGCAAGCAGGGGTACACGAGCTGTCAGTAGCAAACCAAGCACTGATAGTGGACTCCCTGTACCCATACGATTTGCATAAATTGCTCTGTTTCCTTATCTACGAAGCAGAAACATTGCTAATCTCCCTTGCGTGGGCAGCATTGAGATTGATCCTCGCAATTCAGTATCAAGTACTGTGATGGGAAAGGCCTCTCTGTTCAAGATGTGGACATCTCAAAGCTCACAACACAGTCAAGTTCCTCCAAAGGCTAAGGGATTCTCAAGGGTAGAGGTGGTTGTAGCAATGGTACATCCAAATGCTGGGGTTTTCTTTTTGGGGGGTGGGGGGTGGAGGGAGGAGGTACTGAGGAAAGTGGGTTAAACCAGGGCTTGCTGAGCCTGCTCTGGCTTTTGCTGAAGGACTACAGCAACATTTGACTGGGCATCACAAGGCCTTCAGGGTTCAAGAAACCTCAGGTGGCAGGTCTGATTCTGGAGATGGCTTAAGTGGGGCTGATGAGAGATTGGGGCTGATGAGCTAGGATAGATGAGAGAGTTGGCATGTAGTCCTCTCCCTGAGATAGAACAAATAGGTAGGGGTATAAAAACAGGCAGGAATTATCCTGAAGATAAAGCACAGACTTGATTTTAAGGATGAGCAACTAGACCGATCGCTGGCAGCTGTGGACAAACACCACTGGATTACACTAAATAGGACCACGCTCTCCACCAGCTGGAGGCTCAGCTCTCCCCCATGCCCAGCCTTAAGACAGCTTCTTTGGAGATATTTTTCTTCCGCAAACCGTTTCATCTTTAAGTATTTCTCTGGGGCAAAAGTTGAAACTCTTAAAAATAGAAAAGTTCAGCTAGAGACAATCCACCTTTTCCAAGAAGGAGGCAAAGCTAGGAGCTGCACAGTCCAAACACAGGCTCAAGCAGAGGGAGAGGAACCTCACGCTGTGCCAAACTCATTAAAGAGGAAACTTGACCAGTCTCAAAGAAACGGGTGAATTCTTTGCAAAGAAGAATTTCTGAAAGCATATCCAGACTTTGGACTAATCAGAATTCTGTGGTAGCAGCTCTGGAGCAGACAACAGAAGCAAAGGGCAGCTGCTAATGAGGATGAAACTGCACTTGGAGGTACGCGGTGTGAAAAGCCTCCACTTATTACACTGTCGGTTCTGGGCAAAAGAACCAATTTATATATCTGTATTTCAGAAAGGATCATCTTATTCTGAATTAGCACGTAGAGTTATCAGTCAGCTGTTCGCTCCTGGGAACAGCCTGGATTCTGGGCGATGAGTAGGGACAAGCTTGCACAGCTCAAGCTTTCAAGAGCAAATCCATCTGAAAAGATACCTCGGTGCAGATAAGACAACCTGAGATGACCAGAAAAGATGCTGCAGGGCACAAGGATGCACAAAGCTGTGGACATCCACCATGGAGCAACTTGTGCTATCACACAGTGTCCAAGCAGAGGACCGTACCTGACATCCTCATTCGTGACCTTGGTGTAACGCAGGTTGAGCTTCACAATGCCCTTCTCCCTCATGCGCTCTGAGTCCAGCTTGAAGCCAGAAGTCTGCTGGAAGCCCGGCGCTATCTTTCTGACCAGCTGCCTCTCCATGTCCGGAAGCCACATCACCTGTGGAGGGAGTGAGACAGGGGACCAGCTACAGCAAAGACGGTTCACAATGGTGGTAACGCGAGGCAGCTTCGCCAGTTTACACCAAGCCAGAAGGAAGATCACACCAGTCTCCCTTGTTTGTCGTACAAATTGTCTAGGAGACTCTGCCAGCCTCTGATATCTTTAATCAAATACATTCCAGGATTATCCTTGAGCCCAGAGGACTGTTAACGCACAAAATCTTAGAGGTGAAAAGGGTTGAGATACAAAGGGTTCAGGTCAAGGGCTCATGAGGAGACATGGTATATCCTTGAAAACCTGCCCTCCCTGCCCAGTTCAGGGCATGGGGAGAACTAAGGACATAAAATTGACAGCACAGGCAGGATGCACAGGAGAAGCCTCTCATGATCCCACGAGGGACTTATTTTACTATATACTACACTGTTACCAGAACTACATCTACTCCAAGCCAGGGCAAGGGTTTGCCTAAGTTCACACCACGCTTTGAAAGCGAGTCAAACCAATCGCTGTTAACGTGCTTGGATGTAAAGTGGATGCAGGAACGAAGCTGGACAGATATATGGCTTGTGCCATGCAGAGGCTGGGCCCAATCAGACGACCTCATCAACCCCACTGGACACTGCATTGCTTTAACCCCTGTTTAATAACTCAGTGGCACTGACCAAAGCATCAGAGCAGCACAGATGCAGCCATGTGCATTTTCAATAGGGAACCATAAAGCCTGGCTGAGAAATACCACTCTACAACCCCACATCCATGTTTTGGCTATTTTTTTCTTGCTCTCCATTCCAAGATCCAAGGAGAAGACAGCTCAGTCCTCCCTTGGATCTAGCCAAGCTGACAGAGGCTTGTGGATAACACTGCTGTCAACACAGTTAATAGGACATTGGGTGGCAGCATCTGTCATTCGAAAGATGGCAATTAAACTTAGCTCCTCCTGGGCCCATCACTGCACATATCAGTGCTGATCTTGCCCGTGCATGCAGATGCACCTAACTGGTGCAGATGAAATGTCTGAGCTGCCAGTGATGTAGTCATTCCGCTCGTCAGCCTCACCATGCTATTCTCAACCAGTCCATATTCACGGGAGAGTGCAGGACAAGGAAAGAACCACATTTCCTTCCCAAGACACGTCACAAAGGGAAGTTTTTCAAGGGACACCAAGAGTCCAGGTGCCCTTCTGACACATGGGAATTGATACTTCCCCTCCAGAAGAGATCACTGCACCAGAAGGAGCTAGCTCCTCATGGGCTAGATGAAGATCTATAGCTCGTGGTCACAGAGGACACAGCCAACAAGGCTGGCTGGGATCTGATTGCAACAGCACAGAGCTGGAAGTTAAAATGCTTGGTATAACCCAGCAAGGACAATTCTGGGGCAGAAATGAAAGTCTGGAAGAGATCTCTGCATCTTCAGAGTCACAGATACATAGACCTCCCTTCTGCTGAAAACCCCTTTATGTCCAGGACACCCATTTCTCCTCCAAGCAGAAGCTGACTAAGCTGAGACAGTTGCTCAGCCCAGGGAGAAGGCTTATTTAAAACAAAGGAGTTGGAAGGTGAGGAAAGGCTTTCTGCTGCTCACGGCCAGCCTCTTCCCTCATGTCTGAGGCTCTTATTGAATCGCTTGGCCCAAAGGGACCTCAGGAGATCTCTACTCCAACACAAACCAGGCCCAGAGCTGATTTCAAACGCGGTGCTCAGGGTTTTGTCCAGTTGGGTCTTGAAAAGCTACAAGCATGGAGATCCCTCAATCTCTCCCAGCCCCTCTCAACACTTGCCTCTCCACACAAGGAAAAGTAGTTTCCTTATATGCAGCAAAACCCTCTTCTGTTCCAATTTACGATGATTCCCTCATCCTCCTGACATGCAGTCCAGTGAAGAGCTTGGGTCTAACTTCTCAAGAACCTCCTTCCCAGTACTGGAGAACTGCTATGAGATCTCTTCTAAGTCTTATCTTTTCCAGAATGAAGATACTCTGTTCCCCCGGTTCTTCCTCATGTGTCCAGCCCCCTGACCAGTTTGGTGACCTCTGCAGGATGTGCCCCAGTTTATCAACATCTGTCTTATACTGCTGAGCCCCATACTGAACACAGTTGCTGAGTAAGGGGAATAATCACTTCCCTCCATCTACTGGCTATACTGCCATGAGTTCAGCCCAAGATGCTCTCGGGCATCTCTGGGACCACCAACCTGGAGGCACGGTCCTCTCCAGCATGACTTCTTGGCATAAAGTGCCATTTCAAATCAGGTGTTCAAATGTCTCAGTTGATTCACTTGAGGATTCAGGGAACCCATGAAGAGGGAAATTTTGGCAACATCACCAACCCCACAGAACTCACTGCCTGTTGCCGAATTCCTGATGCCAGGATGGTTTCCAGGGTGGTGTTGATGTAAGTGCTGTAATAGGGATGAGCTGATGGCAGGTCCTGGAAGTTCAGGATGAGTGACGTATTGTCCTTGATCACCTCTAGCATATCCGCCAGCTTGCAGACTGACTGGTTGGCAGCTTCCAAGTAGTCAGAGCTTGAGAGAGACCCAGTAGTCCAGAAAGGATCATTCTGAAAGCAAAGCACATCCCAGTGTTACTGCCACAAAGTCCAAACTCCCTCCGTACAGGAGAAGACCCTTTTCTATCCCACCTTGGCATGCAGTGGGGCATGCAGACAGCTACTCTTGATGACCAGCTTGCTGAAGTGTTTCCTCTGTGCCTCAGTTTCCCAATCCAAGGGGATTCTTACTGAAAGCAAGGTGTGCTGAACAGGTCACCCCATTTTCAGAGAAGGAGCAGAGCTCTAGGGCAGGAATATTGTTTTCCAAGGTAGTAAGCTAAAAATGTGCTTTCTCACACTATGTACATGATCACCAAGGAGACTTCAGGATCAAAAAAACCCAAACCAGCTATTATGTAACTAAGAGTGATCAGAGAGGAGCTATGGGCAGTTAGAAGAGATGGGATCCTGAGTTACGGACATTCCGGAATGACTTCTTCAATGCACCCCCAAAAAGCAGCCTTCCAGCTGTCATCTTGGCCTTTCTCATCTGGCAAGCAGTAGTTTCTCTGCATTCCCACTTCCACCACCACATCTACAAGCCAAGCAAGCTGCTGTGCAGCTGTAATATACAGACACCACTGTCACACCTCCAGACTAGCTCAGATCAGAATAGCAGTGAAGCTATGGTGGCTTCAGGCTTCCACCAAGCAAGTACCCAGGGAACTCCAAGCAGCCATGTAAAGGTGGTATCTGAGCTTGCACCACTGCAGCAACACCCTGGTGAGCCATGTTCAAGCTTGCATAAGCATCCCAGAGTGCTGCAGCCCTCCCTCCAGACCACAGATAATGCTCTCCAAGAAGGATATGGCTGCTGGCCAGAGAGCAGCTTAGCAAAAAGAAATCCCACCTGCAGCCTGGCTGCATGCTGAAGGATGGGTCAAGCCCATACCACAATTCCTCCTCCCTAGACTTTGAAGGCTGAATTTCTTGCCTTTTCTTTGTAAAATAAAATTGTCTCCAAAAGTAAATTAAAGGAGCAGCATATAACACACTGTGTTTTCTGTTCTCTTTATAACCACCTTTGCCCTTCTGGGGGTCTTGAAGATCTTTGTGGTGACAACCAGGCATTAAGGCCCCTTCTTCCAGATGGTGGAAGAGGCACAGAAAGACGACGTGTCTTTTAGACCAAGTCTAAGTTTGGTAGAGGACAGAACTAAATGTGGTTCACGTATTGTTGGTCTGAGGCTGCACTTGAGACTGCTCCACACAGGAAATGGATCTACAACTCTCCACTTCAGTGAGGGTTTAGACATGAGCTTTCATCCCACAACCATGGCTCCAGGACAGCCTCTCCATGGCCATACACACCTTCAGGAACCACTCTCCAGCATTGAGCTTTTCCAGGTCGGTCCAGTTGAACATGGAGGAGTGCTCGTAGGCCCGCTCTGGAAACACTTCCTCCACGTTTGTTGTTCTCCTGAGTGTCTTGTCATGCATCAGAAATGGCACTCCATCGTAGCTGCAAGGACAGTCAGAAGCCCTGTTACTGGTGAAGGTGCACAACAGTACTAGAGAAATGCCCCCTCCCCCTCCAGCCTCTCTCATGGCTTCAGATCAAAATCACTATGAAGATCTACACCAGCTTAACACATCCCCAGCATCCTCAATAACAGCTGAAATGAGATGCACCCAGAGGAAAGTCTTAGATACCTGCTAGATGTTTGCAGTCATTCATATGCTGACATAACCCCATCCATCCCTCCAAACTACTCCTCAGAAGTTTCTAGGGTGCCAATCTTCAGTAGCTTGGACAAGGATATCCACTCTCAACACTCACACTAACCAAAGCTTTCTGCAGTGTCCGTACCTCCCCAAAATGTCTGAGATGTTTCATATCCTGCATGCACAGACACACATACAAACTATTCTCAAATTGTTGATAGCAGACGACCGGTAAAATTTTCAACAGCTCTCAGACTATACGGGAACTTAATGTTCACAGGCTTTCAGCAAGATACAAGTGTTCCAAGCTACCAAAATTGCTCTGAAACTGCCTTTTCCAATTGAAAACTGGTTTCAGGAAACAGCTATGCCCACAGGAGTTGTTAAGTTCATGCATCTTCAAGAAAATAACCCCTCTCAGATGAAACTAAATAGCCAAATCCATGCCCTGTGGTTTTTAAGCCACTGAGATATTAGAGCACAATGGTTCTGGGAAACCTAAAAAGCTCTTTAAACTTTCTTCCACCCAATTTTCTGTGACTGGATCAGTGGTAACACCACACAGGGCAGTGGCAATTTCTATCAAGGGCAGGAGGACAGTTGTCTCCACTCAGAAATGAAGATAATTCAGGCAGCCAGCCTGAGTACAGTGACGTTTTCCAAAGCCAGGAGCCCATTTTCATAAAAGACTCCAGGTAAGGTCTGGAAAGGAGATGGGGTCAAAACACAAAACCCATTTGAATTAGGGGACAACCCAGAGCTCTCATGTCCAGAGCTAGAGGAAAAACAAAACCCGATTTTAGATGATGGAGCAAATGCTGCCTCAGCTTTACCATTGCCTGCAGAAGTCCCTTATCACAAAGGTCACTGGCATTCTTGTTTGCTACTTCTAGCGTATATCGTGCCAACTACTTCCCCCCCAACCCAAAGCAACATGCTGATGCAGCAGCACCACGCTCACAGCACACCATGCTGCTGCCATCAGAAGGGCTTTTAACAAATACAGTTCAAAAAGAAAAAAAAAAGAAAATATGCTAGAGAACTGCAGGATTAAGAGCATGGCGTGTTTCAGGGAGATAGGAGCCCAAGTCTTAACATCTCACAGCAGAGCATCAGTAGATACTGCTAAGCCTTTGCTGCAGCGTGGAAATCCTGTGGGGCACTTCACATTCACTCCCTCCTGCCTAATCCTTCCCCGCACAGAGTGACTCAGCACTACCCAAGCAAACTACAATCTAATAGCAGGCACAAGTTTGGAAAAATAACTGAGACAGAAATCAGAGCTTTAGAAGAAGAGATGTGGGAGGAGGTAGATGATGAGAGAGGAACACTCAGCAATACTATGCTCCTGCTGCTTAAAGTGAAGTTGGTTTTATAACCAGGGCCACCCAGTTTGAGATGGGAGCAGGATGCGATGGGTCTGAGTGTGCGTCCAAGCAGCCTATCCACAGCTGATATGTCCCTAGTAGAACATGGAAACATCCCAGGAGGGATGTCCTGTGGACATCCCAGCTGAAGTGGACCCATCCAGCTGCAGGCATAAAGAGCGTCTTTCAAAGGGGTGATGGCAGCAATGGGCGTTGTGCCACAAACCCTTCCCAAAGTTGCTCCCAGCTGCATTGAAAGCTCATTTTTTGCTCTAAAGGTCACTGGAGTTCTCTTTCTGTAAAGACACTTGGGTCTGCTAGGGAGGGCTCCAGATAACTGAGCCATCAAGGGCATTGTGTAAGGTACAGATGCTTGGAGTGCTCCTCCAGGATGGCTGATGGATGGCAACATGGAACTTGCCCAGTTTTCCTCCTTCCAAAACTCCACCTTTCTCCTTGGCCAGTGCTAATGGAAGCAATTGAATCAGCCACAGGACCCAAGTGCTCATCTGTGAGTCTGTACAGTCAAGTAGTTAAAGTAGTTGTTCTTTCACAGCAGTTAGAGAACTAATTCATACTTCATCCTTCCACAATGATCTTTCACTCCCCAGTGGGAAGAAATTGTGTCCCTTCCCAAGGCCAACTGACTTCTAGCCAGGCTAGAAACATGGTCCTGTGTGTCACTGCAATAAAGCAAGCTCTAGGATAAACTACAGTCTTTCTGCAAATGAAGATTAGCTGCATAACAAAGTTATCCAGGTTCCCCCATCCGGACAACTTCCCCTTTACTCATCATCTCAGTGGACAAATAGTAGAATTGCAAATGGAGACAGTTTGGAGATATCAGATACTTTCAAGGCAAGTGCCCTTTTTCAATGGCAAAGGCCAATCACACGCCAGATAGAAAAGACCCACCAGCATGGTTTGGGCCATCCACAGAGAAAGCCTCAGACCAACCAGCACACTCGCTTACCTCAGTATGACATCAGCTTGGACTCCATATATCTTCTGCTCCACCGCCTTCTGGAAGGACATCAGAGTGTTTTCTGGTGCCAGCTACAAGGAAAAAAGAGCAACGAGAGATGAGTAGTAAGTGGAAACATTTATGCAATGGTGTCAGTGAGGTTTAGGGATATAAGGAGCCAAACCAATCGTATTTTGCAGATTATGCCAGTGTACCAGCGTTCCCCAGGCAGAATTGCATCTTACTGAAGTCTGAAGATGACCAATGCATTTGCCTCTACTGATGGGCTTTCATACACAGGATAGAGTTCAATGCACCATTATCACGGCCATAATGCCATAAACCCAGCCAGATTGAGACCTGGTGCAAAATCAGCGTATGAGAGATTTCTCACCAGTGTGGTCCCCCAAACGGGGGCTTGCTGAAGACCCCTAGCAAGTGATTCTTAATGGGATGCCAATTCTCTGTTCATCAGTTATATCTAGAGCTACCTAAACCACCTTAACGGTTCTTCATTCTCCTATTTTTTATGTGCAAACAGTGATTACGATGCTGTTATAGAAAGAAGAAGGTCCATAAACCAGGGTATTATCCACACCATGGAGGTCAACGAGACCACAGGCTCTGCAGCACACATTCCCACCTCTACTCATTCAATAAAGTCATCTAGTACTCAGTCTATAAATCAGCTGATTGCTCTAATAACAGTTAAAAAGTCTTAAGCCTAGAAAATTTATCCCAATGGCTATGCCAGAGAAGAACACAAATTTTATTTCAAATTCCTTCCTGTTGAATGGAGGAAATGGTAACAGAATTGTTTAAAAACTGTATAGCCTGAGGAAAAATAGCTTGTTTTTCTACAAAACCGGTACAGTATAGACAGCCCCAAAATACCCATAAACCAATGCAGGCAGACCAGGAAAAAAACACCAACTGTGGAGCGAAAACCTGGCAGGTTTTCTGCACCAAAACATGAGCACATGAAAATAAGCTATTTTTAAAAACAATTTTCTTTTTTTCCGATTTTGCTTTCAGGCTCAGAACACCTGTAACATCCTGTTTTTCCACCCATCTCTGCCACCAGGATCAGTAAGTTTCCATCAAGACACAACGAGCTTTCACAACATATGATTTTCAATAATTACCCAGGGGTTGGAAAGAGGAATAATTAGGAGCAAAGGCCATGCAAGCAAGATGCATTAATAAAAATAAAAACCTGCTCAAGAGTTTAAGCTGTCTCTAAGAATCATTTGTTTTCTTACAAGCTGATCACCTTCCATACTCAGATCAGAAAAGCTTTGGTGTAAAACAATCAGATCACATGTCAGCAACAACCTTCGCATAGCTCTGGTATCTCCCTGCTGAATTCCACTGGCTCAAGCCGCACATCACTACTACTTCATTTTTGTTTGTTCAAGGGCAATGCAGAGCCACCTTATCTTCCAAAAAAAGCTCCCAATCAAAGCCTGACTTGTCTAGGCAAAGACAGAGACAACGCCCCCATCACACCCTCTTGCACAGTCCAGCACCGGTCACACCAGGTCGGGCTGAAAGAGCTTTTTGCAATATATGCACAATGCCCAGAGTGGTCAGCAGGGAGCAGCAGCCACAAAGATCTGAAGATCCCATCCAGACTTGCTCCATCTCCTTGGGTTGCTTTCAGCATCTCGGCTTTCCCCTCCCAAGTAGCTCAGGTTTCCTCAGAATAATGCTGCAAGGTGATCTTCTCTACAGGGTAATGCTCACCATTTGCTTTCACTCGGAAATAAAGTGAGTGGTCTTCAAACGAGAGAAAACTGAGCTAAGGAAATCCAAGGGCAATGCCAGGCTACCAGCCTCTCAGGAAGGGTTGCTGGGTGGATGCAATGCAAACCCCAGCTCAAGATGTGACACCACACCAAGCACCAACTGAACCCACGCCCCTGTAAGTGGTCTCACCGGGGACATACAAGGAAGAAAAAAAGCAAAGAGTCATAAATCATCTCTTGGGCTAAGGGAGACTGGAAAGGGCAGGAGGGACGACCCCCACTAAGCAATCAATGTCAAACCCTCCAACTAGGGTTTGTGAACAAGGGTAGGACGATGCTGTTGTTGCCCACCTACAAAGTGAAGAGATCATATTGCATTAATTGGGGCTGATGAAGGCAAACAAGCATGGCTACAACAGCATTGCACCGCTGTAGAAGTGGACTAGCATGACCAAGGTCTCATGTACACCAAACTCCAGCACAGCAGAATCCTAACCCGCAAGGGCACAGGCTCTTGATAACAAGATTAAAAATGCTTCTTGCCTCTTTTCAGAGTGTTTCAGTTTCTACAGGGCCTGGGTCAAGCCTTGCTTAGACACCAGCCCTCCTGAGATGCTGTAAGGTAAAACCTGAGATTTTCATGCACTATGACTGTCCCATCCCCAGCACAGTTGCCACTGAGCTTAACCCCATGGAGGGATATTCCCAGCCCCAGGAGTGGAATAACCCACTCCTGCCCATACGGATCTTGCAGGCCAAGCTTCACTCTTCAAGAGCAGCAAAACTTAACTGGACCCCACCAGGGCTGCATGCAGCTGCTCAGATACGAGGCACATCCATTCCTTTCCGAGGAACTTGACCCCAAATGCAAGTTAAATAAACATATAAAACTCTGACCAGATCTGTGCTGAAAATGCAGTTATGCAGAGAAAACAGCATTTTAAAACTGATTTAAGAACAGACTGTCACTTAAGGTCCAACCACCCCAACATGTGCTTAAAAGCTGTAATGGTGTCATCATCATGACACCCCTAGAAGTGAAGAGCATCACAGATGGACGATCGTCTCTGGCTGCTCTGAATCAGCAAACAGCACGGACATCAGCAGAAGCGCTGTCTGTGACATCGTGCCCCACGATGGTGTGTGCTGGACAGTCTCTTGTACAAAACAATGCTGTTACTTGACAGCTCGCTTCCCTGCATGTCAGAAGCTTTTGAAAAGGGGATTAGAAGCCTTCCATGCAAAGACATAATTTTCTGTGAGCTTGTAGTGGGTAATGCTCCTAAGCTGGGCAGAGCCAGTCACCCTGGTATAAATACTTGTTTCTCCAAGTGAGTCCATCATCGATGCAGAAAGCTGTCTTCCCCGGTTTCTAAGCCTCTCGGTTGATCCTAGCCTTAAGGGGACTGAACAAGCCACTCACACCAGTGACATACCCCAGTAAAAGGTCAACCAGAAAGCCAGGAAAGCAAATTTAACCCCATCCCCTAAAATCAGGTGCTGCCTATTCCTGGAGGTTCCCCCAGCACCATTTTAGGAGCAGCTTCTCTCTGTACCAGCAGTTCACGCCCCTGACAATGCGAGGTTTTGTGAAAAGAGATGATCTGAGTAACAGATATTTCCATCATCTCAGCCTGTCTCTGCCTCCTTCCAAGAGAAAGGGAGCTGAAGCCCCAAATTCAGCATTTTTAGGGCAGAGATGCATCCAAGTGGGACAGTTGCTGGTGCAGAAATTACTTGCTGAGGTTAGTGCTGATTTTAAAATGTTTCACAAGTCAAACTGCAATAACTACATAAATGCATAATCTTTCTGCTTGAATTTCTGTCTTCCTCCAGTTTCTTTGATGGGTTTTCCTCCTTGATACAAAACATTCAGGCACATTATGTCTAAAACCCAAATCGAGGTCTGAGTGATCCAGTGCAATTGAACTCTATCAATTTCCTAAGAAACCAGCATTGAAGTTGTGCAGAGTTTCTAGAAGCTTCTCATTGCACTTTGTTTGATAGGTTCATCCCTTGTAAAAATTAGGCTGCTCTTGATTTCTTCCTGCTATAGAGATGCAGCAATTAATTTCTAGAAAACTACCCATGGATGAGCTCATTTTGACTATTTTTGTATCCATAATCATAGAATCACAGAATGGTTTTGGTTGGAAGGGATCTTAAGGGTCATCTAGTTCCACCCCCTGCAGTGAGCAGGGACCAGGTTGCTCAGAGCCCCGTCCAACCTGGCCTTGAACACTGTGGATGGGGCATCCACAGCTGCCCTGGGCAGGCTGCTCCAGTTCCTCAGCACCCTCACTCTTTCAGTTTGACACCATTACGCCTCATCCTATCACTACACTCCCTAATTTCAAGGCTTTATCTTTCTCATAGGCCCGTTGAAGTTCTAGAAGGCTTCAATAAGATCTCCTTAGAGTTAGCAGGTGGAGGGAGGGGATGCTGCCCCTCTGCTGCGCTCTGCTCTGCTCTGGGGAGACCTCCCTGCAGTGCTGGGTCCAGCTCTGGGCTCCTCAGCACAGCAGAGCCAGGGAGCTGCTGGAGCGGGGCCACAGGAGGACCCAGCAATGCTGGCAGGGTGGAAGCCCTCTGCTGGGAGGCCAGGGGAGAGAGTTGGGGGTGTTGAGGCTGGAGCAGAGAAGGATCTGAGGTGACTACTGACTTCAGAAGTCAATAGCAAATGCTTTCAAATGGAGTCAAGAGCTTCAGATATTCTTAACGAAGACGATGAAACTGGAAGCCCTCTGCTGGGAGGCCAGGGGAGAGAGTTGGGGGTGTTGAGGCTGGAGCAGAGAAGGATCTGAGGTGACTACTGACTTCAGAAGTCAATAGCAAATGCTTTCAAATGGAGTCAAGAGCTTCAGATATTCTTAACGAAGACGATGAAACTGTGCTACTTAGAGCGGTGTAGCCTTGCTACAGTTGGACATCACTACACTGTATTTTTCCCTAATTAGCCATCTTGCCAGGCCCTCAAAAAAACCTTAATTTTTTAAATTTGTTTTAATTTTCCCTCCTTTATCTCTCTTTCCCAGTATCAATCTCCTCATAAGCCAATAATTGGACTAAAGGCGCAAGGCATGATTGGGGTGATACCTGAAAAATGGTATTTTCCTTTCTGTGAAAAGATGCCCTTTCGAAAGTCCCTGTGTGGGATTTAGTGGGATCTGCCAATACATTTATTTCAGCATTAGCATCTCATTATGCCAGGTCACTATTAGGCAATAACAATACTGTTTAAAAAAGAAAATAAAATGTATCCTTAATCCCTAGGAATTCTAGGTATTTTAGAGAGCATCCACATCCAGCTCTGCTGGAAACTGAGAGGAAGAGAAAAAAAAACCCACAAAACACAATGATAAAAACACATAAAGGATTGGCTTAGACAACAGGATAAACTCATAAGCAAAAAGCCATTAGAAATTTAATAATTAGATCCAGGAGATGAGCCCTCATTACTGTACTGCAGACAAAAAAAAAAAAAAAGCTGAAGCTTGATTTAATGAGGGAATACCTAACCTGATGTAGATTTATTTCAACAAACACAAGCCTTTCTCCAGGTCTGAGAGAAGATGCTAATTGTGATTAGTTGTTACTATCAATCAGATCAGCAGACTGGTTGACTGGCCACGGTTTTTAATAGGTGGGTGGGCATAAGACATACAGCAAACCAAATACTGCTTGATTTCAGCAGCACAAAACCAAAGCACTTCAGAGCCCTTAAAGCCAAACCAAATAGGCGGTGGCAAAGTTTTGGTACCCAAGATAAGATGAAACAAAGGCCCTCAAAACCACCAAGAAATTAAAATACCCAAAACAATAGAAGGAAATCACCAGTTCTCCTTCATTAGCTGAGAGCTCTCCAATAAGCCACAGTCTCAACCAGAATGGGTCTTCGTTACGGTTTCCATTAGTGGTTGGCACCATGAGATGACAGAGCAGAATCTCTAAGAACTCCAACACGGGTTGGAGGTTTCACCCTCAGGTGTCAAAAAGGCCATATTGACTAGAATTTTCCCAGGAATAGCACAACGCGCTCCCTGTTGAGGCAAAACATTCCCAGGCCATAACCCAAGAGTTAAATCCTAAGTGCAATTAAATGCTGACTGCCCCCCAAGGCACGTTGTCCCAGCAATGGGTACTTTTCCACTCTGGAGTTGTGCAAAGCCAGTGAGTCAGCACCACCAAAAAATGCTCCTCCAGGCACAATATCTGTGCTCAGCACGGAGATGGACATCATCTGCCACGGACCTTGACGGCATGAGCACTGCGTGCTTTGCGGCACACGGACAGCAGTTTTGGCACAGCCTTTCTCAGTTCTGTTGAGACATGCCGAAAACCAGCTGTATGGGCAGTTTGCCAAAAGCACTTATTTCAATGCTATTTGTAGCCTCCAGCTCTGAAATCAAGAGCTCTTCATGCCTCCAATGTGCTTGGGTATTTCAACAGCTTAAGCCTGATCGTTTTTAGACCAACCACTACCTTTTCAGTCCCAGTAATGGGAGATGAGTTTGCAGACTTCACGAAGGTTGCTTAGCTAAGTTCTTGCTATTATTAATCTTTTGGGTGAATCACCTACAATCTGAAATCAAAGATCATCATGATGAACCTAATTATTTTTATAAGGAATGTATATTTAACAACCTAAAAGCAAGTAGGATTCAACATTATGGACACCATCTTCTTCCG
>NW_010388106.1:76271-82078 GCF_000710305.1 Buceros rhinoceros silvestris | reverse complement strand
CTTCCGATCCTAAAAGCAAAGACAACCTGCCTCAACCTGAGGCATCATGTGAGGAAGTAAATTTGGGAGAAGACTTTAAAGGTGCGAATAGCGGTTGAAGTTGATGTCCTACTAGATGAAATTCTTCATTTCCATCTCAGATTTGGTCCCACCTTTTCCATTCTACTCTTGTTTTGGCTTATCCTCATCGTAAGCAATGTATTTACCATCACAGGGAGAGGACAATCAAGTCTATTGACATCAAAGACAAAAATGCAACCAGATTTCTGTAAGAAGAACAAAAAAACTGGAAGACCAAAGACAAAAGACAAGTGCTCATAAAAGCAGCTGAAAAACCATGTGGGCAGCAGGTTGAGGAAGAGGATCCTGCCCCTCTGCCCCGCTCTGGGGAGACCGCCCTGCAGTGCCGGGTCTCGCTCGGCAGCAGGTTGAGGAAGAGGATCCTGCCCCTCTGCCCCGCTCTGGGGAGACCGCCCTGCAGTGCCGGGTCCAGCTCTGGGCTCCTCAGCACAGCAGAGCCAGGGAGCTGCTGGAGCGGGGCCACAGGAGGCCCCAGCAATGCTGGCAGGGTGGAAGCCCTCTGCTGGGACGCCAGGGGAGAGAGTTGGGGGTGTTGAGGCTGGAGCAGAGAAGATCTTAGTGCGGCCTTTCAATGCTTTAAGGGGTACTATAAGAAAGGTAAGGAGAATCATTTTTTTTAGAACCAGTAGCTCCCCTGTACTGCAAAAAGCCACCCTTCATCTCGGTACAGATACCAAGATGGTTTCTGATTTTCCCTTACTACTTAAAATGCAAGGACTTTTTCCCTCCTCCAGTGTTTCAAGATGAATTACATGAGCCATATGGCCTCTGTTCCTCACTTTTTTCCTCTGTGGAACAAGGACAGCAGTTGAGTCACACTCACACAGACGGTACAAATGCTGCTCTTCGAAGTGCTAAAGGGACAAGAGAAGAGAGCAGGGTGTGTGCTCTGGAGCACAAAGGAAGATCGATGCCCCTGTCTGAGAGGCAGGCTGGATCAGTCTGCCGAGTGCAGGAAGCTCACACACACATCTATAGCTTTCCTGGGAAACTCCATTTCACCACCTTTTGCTCCATATACCACATGCCATGTGCCCAACAAATCCTTTATTTCAGGACAACAAGCATCTTCAGCCATCCCATGGATCTCCTTTGCTGGCTTTTCTCAGAAGAGCACTCCGTTGTATTCATGCCTTTCTAGTATAAGAGCATTGGACATGCAAACACGGTATGGCAGACCCAGTCCTACCAGACAGGCAAAGCAACCAGTTGTCGGGCTCTGTCAGAGAGCATGTTTGTCTGCACAGCAAATCACATCTGTCTTGCTTCAGGAGATGCGAAGGCAAATATTGCATCGCTTTTTATCATCTCCACTCCTACTAGATCTAGTTTCACCTCAGATCCCAAACTCCCAGGCTCTGCAGACTTTCGATCTTGACAGTGGCCAAGGGAGGATTGTCTGTGCCCTACAGCCCCATCTGCAGACTCTTCTCTGGGCTATTTCCTCCTCTCTAGCTCCGTTTGGCCATTTCTCCAAACTAAATCTACATACACTTGGGCTTAACAGCCAAGGTCTGGTAAGGAGCCCTGCGAAAACAGGCCCTGCTAGCAGAAATACCTTTTGAAAAAGCTATAAAACCGTGAGTTTCCAAGCAGATATGACTCAGTACAACCTGAGGACTGGCACTGTAGATGGAGCTCTTCAAACTCGAGGTGACATTTGATATAGGGAAAAGCTGGACCCGGACAGAAGTGCAGAACAAGGTTTTGATCACCTCTCTCTGGTCCTCATCTTTCCCATCCTATCTCAGTTTCGCCATTGCAGGCCATAGTTGGAGGACACTCACACACAGGAAAGGCAAAGCAGTTGGACAGATCTATTGCCAACACAGCATAGGACATGCAGATCACTGTTTGGAGATTGGAACGAGTCTTGCTAGTCTCTGATCTTGCTTCTTGTGGTCTTCAGAGCAAACCATCTGCTGCTTACAGGCAACCAGCGCTGTGTATCAGGGAACAGCAAAGGGGAGGGATATTCCACACAGCACTGAGTGTCCTCCACCACTGATCAACCACCGCAGCCCTCTGCACCCTAACATGCAAGTACCATCTTCCCAGTGGGTTTATTTCATACAGCAAGGAGTGTTTGCTGGCTCCGAGGAAGACCACGAAGCAAAGCAAAGGGCCAAGTCTCTGCTGGGAGTCTTGCTCCAGATAAGGTTTACGAAAACTCTCTGGAAGATGGAAGGAAGCTGCCTGTTGAGTCTCTTTAGAAGGCTGTGGAGGGCACACAGGCCTGGAAACCCCCACAGGAAGGAAAATCTAACAGGTTTTGTGATTTCCTGCCATGCAGAAAGAGTGCAGAGCACAGGTTCTCACTTGGCTTCTTCTGGCCTTCGTGATTCGTACAAACTCAGTAGGACAGGAAAAAGCATTTATCATGCCCAGAACTCCATTTCACCACCCGCAGAGGCAATATAGTTAAACAAGTGATGCAAATGAAGCTGGTATTTCAAGAGATTGCTTAAAGAAATAAATCATTAAAAATAAAGAGGACTAAAATAAAATACTTCTGTGTCCTGACAGGTGTTTATCTCGCCTAGCAAACTCCCCTGGTACCTACTCTTGGACTTGGAGAGGAGGTCAAGCATGCTCCAGCCTGCTCAATATATCTGACAGCCTATACAAATATATTTTTTCTGTTTTGAATGTCAGCAGAAAAGCTAGTTACATGCCTTAAAAAAACCCACCAACATTTGCAAGGCCAGTGCCTACACCGCAGCGTGCTGTATCTTCTCTGAAAGATACAGACAGATGTAAAACAGAAAGCCAGTGGAGAGATGGAAGTACAACTATGCAACAGACCTATGTATAGAAGCATCCAAACTAGAGACCAGGCCAGTGTGTCCAAACACCATAAGAGAGCATTATCCAAGCCATTGGATATACATGGCTGTGTAATAGCCAACATGCTTCATCTTAGCCTGGATATGTCCAGAAACCTCGGGGAAGAAAGGACTCTATTATGATCTCAATGTCTACCCAGAGGCAGGTGATGGGAACTTTTCATGACCTCACCCAGTCTCATGACAAATGCAAGAGCACTGTGCAGTCATGCACGGTCAGCACAGCTTATTTGTCTGAGCTAAGTTTAATCACTGTTGGTGAGGTCCTGCAAAGGTCACAAAGACTGAGCCTCCAGCTCTAAAACCAAAATAATCATCACAAACTTCTGCTGCAGTTCGAGGGCCAAGCTTGGAAAGCAAAGGACAGCAGAACTAGCAGCCAGCGAAATGCAGTGGCACAAACGCTGTGAGCAAGGGGAGAATTGTCCTTTTGTTTGTGAGGCATCTAGAACATCTGGGGAGCGACTTGACTGTGGGCTCATGTACTGATTTACCACCACAGCAATTCTAGCCAGGAGGGGTACTTCAAAGTTACATTCCATGTGTATACTGTGGAGGCCAGCCTGGAGACCATCAGATCCAGTACCATCCTTTACAAAGGCAAAAGAGTCAGACAACACAGTACTAATAATGTGAGACTACTCACCATTGGTGCTCCTCGGTGACCTATAAGGGCTGGCTTTGGCCCCAGAGCCTTCTTCTCCATTATGCAAGGGGATGAGATGGTGAGAGGGACGAGGTAAAGTGCAACTACAACTGCGAGGTATGCAGTGAACATCAGCATCTGAGAAGCTTCGACAGAAAAAGAGAGAAGGAGGTGGTGAAAACGTTGGTCCTGACCTCCTCACAGCACAGGAGCAAAGTCAAGACACCTTCGTCCCCCTCCAGAGAGAGACTGGTCTGCAGTCATCACCCCCGTACAACATCAGAGCTCTGTGTTTAGGGAAAACCATCATCTATTAAAAAAAAACAAATCTCTTTGAGCTAATCAAGTCCTGAGGGAGGTTTTCACTTCATTTTATATTGGGGAAACAAAAAGTTAAGTGAATTGCTTCAAGCTGCAGCAATGTAGGCCAAACCACTGCTGATTTCCAGCCCTTTGGATGCGACAGCCCCAGGTTTTGTCCTGTCTAGGCAGGATCACCAGTTAAAGATAGCTACAAATAGGTCATGGCAGCACCTTGGTGCATTTAACATCACATGGGTTTATAACACTTGTGTTTACGTCGGTGGTTCAGCGACACCACCCATTTCAGTCAAGGTAACGCCACTTCAACTGCTTCTGCGTTAGGATTTGTGCCAGTCAGGCCTGAGTTAATTTGGAATAATGTTCTACTGATTAAGTTGGATTTATGTTTAAATAAATCCTCGGGCTGTGATGGTGCTGGATTCCTTGGGGTCTCTGCAAGCAGCGATATTCCAGGACAGGCAAATGCAGTGAAGAGGGTACTGGCTGCAGTCCTTGAGACAGATGAGCAGTTCTGTCTCCCACGCCATGCCTCAGCAGCCAGCCTCCAACTACCAGTGACTCCTCACAAAGCCCAAAGCATCTGGGAATATTTCAAACGCGATGACAGCAGAACAGAAACACCCCTTGTTCCCAACAGATGCGTATTCCTGCTAAAGAACAGGCACCTTTGAACTCCTGAGCTATTTGCAGTCACTTGAAACCACAGATATTAAAAGCATAAGACTTCATTTTTTAATTATTATTATTGTTATTTATTTTTCAAACTCATTAAGGCTTTGGCACTCCAGGGAGAACCTTCAAAAAAACCCTTTAAAACAATTATTTGCCATGGACAGAAGATGAAGATGGTTTTGTTTGGGTTTTTTTTTTTAATTAGGTGAAGCACCCAACAGCCCAGCTCTGGTCCTGACCACAACTGATCTGGTTTCACACATAAACTGGTTTTTTTTTTTTTTTTTTTACTTCTAGCATCTAATAGCCTCCTTCAAACATGTTTCTACAAGCCAGAAAGTAACACTAGTAACTTTGCCAGCTAATTTTTCCTCCTCTCAGAGCGCTCAAGGAACTGAATGGCATCTTGCTAAGTGAGCTCATGCTGTCCCCTGCACCATGGTGTCCTTCAGTTGTGTGTTACTAGCATCAAAACCTCCAGACACACACAGGACACGATCCTGACCCAATTCCTGCTCACTTCAGGAACACCACGCGCCAACCAGGCTTTGAAAATCAGCTTAATTGTCAGTGAAGACTCAGGATGTACAAAGAATCTGGTCCCTTCCTTCCTGGTGCTGCAGTTCAGGGATTGAACAGCTCATATCCAAAGTAAAGGCAAGCAGCAGGTGAAACACACAGGCTTCCAAATACTTTGATCAACTGGACTGCACCCAGCAAGAAAGGATGGCCCAGCGTGGGTCACAGACCATGTTAAAATGGAGCTGAAGACCTCACCCAGCCACACATGTGAGAACTGAGACCATGCACAAAATCCCCAAAACAAAATACAAGCAAGCACATACTTTTCCATTTAAGGTTAGATGGACTGTGTGGAAGAAGCTCTCCTGGTGACCACCCAAGCCAAGCAAGCGGGATAGATAAACGTCCCACTTTCTCCACATGACACCACCAATGACAACATTTAGACACAAGCCTCCCTTCTCCATTCCTCCTGCTCTTAGCGACCCCTCCCACAGAGACTGGGTGCCTCGAAGAGCATGTTTCTACACTCCCATTTGCTACTGAAGGCTTTCAGGGTGGCTTCAAGTCCAGTGTTTTCATCTGACCTCAGAAACAAGCTTTGGAAACAAGCTAGTACCTTTTAAATTGCTGTAGCTATTCAAGAAACTTTTATTCTCTGGGTTCAGAAAAAGTAGCATGGGGGAAACAAAAAAAAAAAAAAAGGAGGGGGGGGG
>NW_010388106.1:59218-76230 GCF_000710305.1 Buceros rhinoceros silvestris | reverse complement strand
TCCGGGGGTAAAGAAAAAAAGAAGTGGGAAAAAAAAAAAAAAAAAAAAAAAGGGGGGGGGGGGGAGTGTAGATGTGCTCAGTAAAAAAGCCAGTTGCTGAAGATTGTCACATGGCTCAAAAATGACAAGAACAGATTGTTGCAGCAATGACTGCAGTTGCACCAGTTATTTCCAAAAGATTATTATTAGTGAGTGAAGTCTTATTTTCCATTACAAGCAACTGAAGGTTCTCAGAAAGATTTCAGTTTTCTCTTCCATTTTTAATACCACCATGTCAAATCTATCTATATCGAAAAGCCTGTAAACTCCTCCACGTTAGACACCTTTCACAAGAAATGACCCTGAACCAACTTTAAGATGCAATGATACAGAAGAGATTAACATTTTTTCCTTAAAAACAAGCAAACAAACAAACAAACAAACCAACCTCCAGGAGAAGAAAGAGAATAAAAACAGCTTCCTGGCTTATTAAAAACAAACAAAAAACAACAGAAAAGTCATTTTCAGGGAACTCAGCAGCAAGAGAAAAGGCATGAGGAATTCAGAATGAGCACATGCAGTCTCTGCTCGAGGCACGACCATAAATCCTCCCTTCACTGGCAGCCTAATTACATGCCAGACATATTTAAGAACCACCGGTACAGCTTTATTGGCATATTTCTAGATTAAGGCAGAGCAATCCTTTCTTTGAAAGGTCTCTCTGGATATCAAAATCTTTCCATCTTCAGACACTGTTTCCTCATTCTTAACTCCCACTTCTTGGAAGTCTTTTGCAAGTGCTGCCGAATCCTTCCAGGGCTTGTATTTTGCTGCATGTTAAATAGCAATTAAAATAATTTTTCTGGAGTTGGCAGAAATGTCTGAGAACATCCATGGATGCCCTGAAGAAAAACACTTCTGAGGGCACCAAAATACAAATTATTTCATAAGAAAGCCTGAAGGAACAGCTCAAGTTTGGGAGAACCCCTGGCATTGAGGTGGGACAGGGGAGATCCACAGAAAAGCTTATTTCCATGGACAGAACCATCGACAAGAGCAGCTGGGTTCAGCAAGTCCTTCATCACTCTGCTCCCTTAGACCTTCAACGATGTCTCAACATACACCTAACCATGAGGGGACCAGATCTCAACTGAGGCCTCTGGGTACTATGGCATCACAAGCAACAAGTCCATGAAGGCTTTCAAAAGCCAGACCCACCTAGAAATGCAGGTGAACAAGCATGGAGACGAAGGAAGGGAGAAGTGCTTATGAGAGCCAGAGAAGAACACGGCACATTAGCTGCAGAAGGTGCATTTATGTTTTCTAAAGCAAATTGGCAATCTGGATGCTTTTATTCATTGCATCATTGAAAACAACCCTTTCATCTCCAACCATGGTGCACTTCCAACCGCAAAGCAGCAGCTGTGGGATCTGGCTGCATCCCCAGCCCAGATTCACCCATTCCAGTTTCAGCCAGGTTACTCTAGGAGAGCATCCACCTTCCTAACACAGCTGAGCTGAAGGCTGTGAAGCCGGGGAAGGAACCTGCCTTCTGCCAGCTGGTTCTCAAAGGCAGGACCCAACACTGCAACAGCCACCCAACAACCCCTGACCTATACAGGGACACGAGTTGTACTCACTGGCTTTCTCCATTCGTGCAAACTGCCCTGCTATCAACCACGACAGGGCTGTGACCGCTGCAAGTGCTCCTATGTGCAAGAAAGGGGCCGTGGCCTGTAGGAGACAAGAACAGGAAAGCTAAAAAAACCAATGACAAACACTCCAGAACCTTACAAACTCTTTGACCTTGCCAGTTCCATAGTGCATCACACCACTCTGTTTCCAGCTGGATTTCACACTTCCTGTATCAGGCTCCTACAACTGTTTTGGCCATGTCTTCTTCCAAGGACTTGGGGGTGCTGCGGAGGGAAAGCTGGACAGGAGCCAGCAACAGGCATTCGCAGCCCAGAAGCCACCTGTGTGCTGGGCTCATCCCCAGCAGCGTGGGCAGCAGGTGGAGGGAGGGGATGCTGCCCCTCTGCTGCGCTCTGCTCTGCTCTGGGGAGACCCCCCTGCAGTGCCGGGTCCAGCTCTGGGCTGCTCAGCACAGCAGAGCCAGGGAGCTGCTGGAGCGGGGCCACAGGAGGCCCCAGCAATGCTGGCAGGGTGGAAGCCCTCTGCTGGGAGGCCAGGGGAGAGAGTTGGGGGTGTTGAGGCTGGAGCAGAGAAGGCTGCGGGGAGACCTTAGTGCGGCCTGTGAGTGCTTCCAGGGGCCTCTGAGAAAGCTGGGGAGGGGCTTTGGATCAGGGGCTGTTGGGACAGGACAAGGGGTGATGGGTTCAAGTGGAAGAGGGAGATTGAGACCAGAGAGAAGGGAGAGATGGTTGACACTGAGGGTGGGGAGACCCTGGCCCAGGTTGCCCCGAGAGGTGGCAGAAGCCCCATGGCTGGCCCCATGTCAGGTCAGGTTGACCCTTGGGGCTCTGAGCAAGCTGCTCTAGTTGCAGATGTCCCTGCTGACTGCAGGGGGAGTTGGACTAGATCACCTTGAAAAGTCCCTTCCAACCCAAGTTATTCTGTGATTCTATGAACACACTGGACTGTGTATCACCACGACATACATGATGTATCACCACGAAAGAAAGTTTGAGATGGATCCTCTGAGTCATGTTTCTATTTTCTAATTGCTTGCCTAAATCTGAAAAAAAAAAACAAACCCAAGAAAAGGGAAGCACTTCTGAGAACTGTTAGTCACTGGTGTGAATGCTATTTTTCCTCCCTCGTATTTGCATACTCCCAAATATACAGCAGTGATCACCAGTAAAACCTCTCAAGCCTTTCATGGGCAAAAATATTTTTGGACCTCTTTGAGGAAGAGGGAAAATAAAAAAGGAATAGAGCACAGGCCTATCAAGAAATTAACAGTTTGTAACTATTTTCTTCTAATACCTGTATAGCCCTGCAGCATTCCACAAGTCTGTCTTCAAACAGGATTAGAGCACAGAAGTTACATTCTCTTTTATATAAATATAAATTTATGTGCAATGTAAGAACAAACCCAGACTAATCCTCCCATAGGACTGGGAAAAGCATGATACCTCAGGCCTGCACATCATCATCCAAGAACATTGCTAGCCAAGCCAAGAGCAACTGAGTCACACCCAGCCTCAGTGTTTTCTACCTCAAACTCGTCAGCCAAGCCCTGGTTTGAGTCTAAAGGAGAGAGCTCAGGCACTGGGGAGGCCACACCTTGAATCCTGGGTTTAGTTTTGGCTCCTCACTCCAAGAAGGACATTGAAAGGCTGGTGCCTGTCCAGAGAAGGACAGCGAAGTTGGTGCAGGGTCTGGAGCACAAGTGCACTGGGGAGCAGCTGAGGCACCTGGGCAGGTTGAGCCTGGAGAAAAGGAGGTGCCAGGGAGACCTTCTGGCACTTGACAACTCCCTAACAGGAGGTTGGAGCAATGAGGTGGGAGTTGGTCTCTTCTCCCCAGGAAAAAGTGACAGGATGAGAGAAACCAGCCTAAAGTTGCACCAGCAGAGGATGAGATTGGATATCAGGAAAAACATCTTTACAGAGAGGGTTGTGCAGGCCTGGCCCAGGCTGCCCCGGGCAGCTGGGGAGCAGCTGAGGCACCTGGGCAGGTTGAGCCTGGAGAAAAGGAGGTGCCAGGGAGACCTTCTGGCACTTGACAACTCCCTAACAGGAGGTTGGAGCAATGAGGTGGGAGTTGGTCTCTTCTCCCCAGGAAAAAGTGACAGGATGAGAGAAACCAGCCTAAAGTTGCACCAGCAGAGGATGAGATTGGATATCAGGAAAAACATCTTTACAGAGAGGGTTGTGCAGGCCTGGCCCAGGCTGCCCAGGGCAGTGATGGAGTGCCCATGGCTGGAGGGGTTTGCCAGCAGTGTGGAGGTGGCGCTGAGGCACAGGGGTTAGTGGTGACCTGGCAATGCTGGGGAAATGGTTGGACTTGATGGGCTTAAAGGTCTCTCAACCAAAATGATTCTGTGATTTTGAAATGGAGGTCTCCATGGGAGTTTTGCTGCAAATTTTCTCGTTCCCAAGACTTCAATGTTGGGAGTGAAAACACCGAGTTTTATACAGTAGAAAGATACAAAGTCCATGACATGCTGCTGCATTGGCCCCTTTCCCCACCCAGAGGAGAGCATCATTGCACACCACCTACCTGCAGTGAAATAAATACCATCTCCCATTCGTCGTCCCAAAGCTGTGCTATCGATGACATGGTCACCACGGTAGTTATCAAGGTTGTCATTAGGCCAATCTGCAACAAATATGAAAGTATTTACATATGGGAGCCTACCATTATCATGTAAGTTTCACAGATTGGGAAATAGAGGAAAAAAATTTTGTACGTAATAAAAGGCCTGAAACAACTGTGCTGTCCCAGCACAACCTCCCCTTTTCCACCACCGGAGATACAACACAGGGCTAAATAGTCCCAGGAGGGCACATCTCATGGGTATCTCTCACCTTCACACACAGCAACCAGTAATATGGATTGATCAGCTGATTTGCTTTGTCAACAAACTGGATCAAAACCAGCTTAGAAATTGAGTTCTGCCAGGTAACTTCAGGAGGTGATCCCAGGCTCTCCTGGCCCTGCTGCAACAGCCTGTGGTGCAACAGCACTATGGGAGGTTGATAGTCTTTGCTCACCTCAACTGTCCGACACTTCTGTTCAGTCATAAACTTTGAACACACCCAACAGACAATGAACATGCACTTCAATAAGGGCAAACACATGTGCAAGCAAGGCCATCACCATCGCTGCGCAATCATCCTGAGATGGTTCAAGTGCAATTTTGTGCCTGGATGTGACTTCACCTAGGTCAGAAATGGCAACTACTGTGCAGTCAGCATCCAAACCACATTGACAAGGCAGTTATAACACATATTTCAGCTTGAGAAGAGGCTCTGGATGAGACAGTGGCTGAACTGAGATGGCAAGCCAAGCCCCAGTCCATCAGCTACCTCCCACCAGCCAGCCTCTCTCTCCACGTGAAAACACTCAGAGTTCTGAGCAGCAGTCAAATAGAAAACGTCACCTCCACTTTGAAGGTAAGAAGTTCAAACTGACAAAAATGACACAGAAATAACACCGGTTGTAGAGACTTAAAATCTGGGCTGTCTATCGAAAAAACAGTTCCCCATTCTCCACCTCTGTCTGGTATCTCAGCATCTGCTGCTCCACTCACCTGCTGGGTTCAAAGGATGCCTCGATCTCACATACTGCCTAGACCTGAAATCTGCACGAAGACATGGGCAGAAAAGGCCAACTGACACCTAGCAATTAACCGATCGTCTAGAATGCACAGGACACCTCTAGACCGCTTTCAGATGTATTTAATACATAGACAAGCAAATAAACCCCCACACTCCCAACATTTACGTAAGGACAGAATTTCTCTTTCTAGTTTAGCTTCGCTTCCCACCTGCTGTTCGTCTCATAGATGCCCACAGATAGACCTGCCAACAGCACAATAGGTGCTTCTAACTTTTGCTGGAACACCAGAAAAACACATGGAGCAACAGAAGGGGCCAAGAGATCCAGCTGCCCTAGACTGAAGAGGATCCGCAAGACAAGAAGCTGCATTCAAACCACATGCCAATGCTAACCAACCCCTTTTCTGCATGTCCAAGGAAGGATGGGATTTCCTTGCCTATTTAAAAGTCACTCCTCAGCAACTTACATTTACAAGCCACACTATTTCCATAGATTTCCTCATTAAGGGCTCTGAACTAATAAAGCCCAAAGCAATGCATGTGGACAATTGTACTGTGTCACGGGACCTTGCATGCAGCAGTCGTTCTGCTTCCCCATCCTGCAGTCAGACCTCTGGGCTGCCTACCAGAGTGTAACACTATCACATAACCTGGTTTGAATCTACTTTTCATCCATTTTACAGCCCTCAACTCCAAATTCAGCAGCAAACAAAGACTTTGTCAACTAGATTACTTCAGCGCAGCCCTAATACCCCTTGATGTCACTGCCCTGTGCAGCACAGAGGTGTCAGGACACGAGTGTATCTCCATTCATCATTTCCTCCTCTCAACAGCTCCAATTTACGGCTTCTTACCTTCCCTGCCCCTCCTTCCCTGCCCCCCCTCCCCACCAATGCATCTCCAACTTGGCTTGCAACGCTCAGCTCTTTTTGCAGGATTACAGAGAAAATTGGAAGGAATTGCATGTCCCAGCCTTTCCCACGTGCTTTAGTCTCTATTGGAAGATAATTCAGCTCAGCTGCAGAGAAAAATATTAACTTATTCCAGTCTCTTATCTCATCCTCCTCAGAAAGCTGAGGGAGGGGTGGGGAAGGGAAGACAGAGACAGTCCCACATCTGAGCTGTGATGAAAGGTGGACTTTTCTGGAAGAAGGGAGGGAAGAGTGGGTTTCTGCAGGCAAGAACTAGCTGATCTCCACCAACACATTCTTCTTCTGGACTTACTCATCCAAACCCACCAGCCACCTGGACCGTGTCTGAAAAATACCATTTCCTCAGATGAAGAAACATTTGTTAGACTCAAGAATCGACAATTTATTTTCCAGCACCAGCCAGACGGTCCCCGCCCCCTCTTTTCACTGCATCACCTTCCGAGGAAGCATAATTTCTATGATTTCTAGGAACAAAAAAAAAAAAGAGAGAGAGACAGGCGGCTAGGTCTGTGTCTCCCTGTCCTCCTGTGGGGTTGTACATCTGCTCAGGCTCTGATCTTACAAGACCTTGTCACATGAAGAACAGCCAGTGACAGGAGGAGCTGTATATCAGCAGATTTGGGACGGGTCCCTTAATTACCCATTAGCAGAATGCCAGTCACAACTGAGTCCTGCCAAGCCATTTTCTTTGGCCCTGTCTCTTCCTGCAGCTTTCTACTTTCCCTTCCTCTCCCCTTCGGTACTCCAAACACCAGATCTGCCTCTTCTCTTACATTTCACAATAATTTTTCAAATGGCTTTACATACAAACCTGGACCTCCTTGAGTTCTGGCAAATGACTTGCACATTGCGCACCCCCAGTTTTAACACCTACATCTTCTCCCGAGACTTTTCCAGTCAGTTCCTCCAAGCACATCCTGAACAGCTTCACATCTGCTCAATCCCTCCCTCCAGGGCTGAGTTCAGCACAAAAGGAGCACCAGCGAGGTTCATAATGGAGTACCACAGTGAGCTGACACTAAAGTCAGGCTGCTCTGATGACCCGGTGTTTCTCCACCTCCAGGAGCAGGCCTTCTGTCAGCAGGGACCCCAAAGCATTTAACCAAAGTCTTTGTCCCCAGGCTTTGACTGCTTCTACTGTGCGATGAGGACACATGCAGACATCTACAATTTATGCTCTTCCCAAAAAGACCACGACAGCAAGTGCTGCATACACCACTTGCTCCTTACACTCCTATTTTATTGAGATCCTCCTCACTTCTAAGCTGAGAAGAGCCATTTACCTTGTGAAGCCAGTGCAGGTTCATTTGCTGTCCCACAGCTATGTGACATAGTGCCAGTATCTGGGAGGAAGAAATCAAGAGTCAGACACAGGCATATAACAACCTTTAAGGGTTTGAACATGCAGGAACACATCACCATCCAAAAAGAGAACAAAAAACACCAAGACAGAGAGCAGAGCTGGTGTGAGGATGGTCACCGTGTAGCTCAGCTGTATAAACAGATCTTCTCCAAAGCCAGGGATGTGGAGGGAAACACTTTGACCTCCAGGAAACATGGGTTTGAGAGTCTGCTCCATGAGTGCAGAGGCCCCAGGATTGCAGGAAGCAGTGCCTATGTGGGCATGCTACCTGAATGGACACCACCTTGAAGGTCCCAGCACCCTAGGATGAGGGGAAACAACATGCACTTGTGACTGGGAGATAAAAAGTGGAAACTAGGCTATACTAAGGGGGAACAACAGCTGTATTTCTCCTCTGGCCAACTACACCACCAGTATCAGGGTCTCTGTCTTTGCTCTTGATCATCTGAGATCAAAGACCACGCATTTTTCACTTTACATTTATTTTAGGCAACTTAAAACTAAGAAAGAGGGGGAGAGACAAATCACTTCTGAAAGGAAAATTGCTCAAATCGCAGGTGGGCTGAGAAGTTCATGGCCTTTTTAAAACCTCTAGGAAATGGCATCTTACTCTACTCACCAGTAACACTGTAATGTACGTAAAGCCAGCAGCAGTTGTGACGAGTATTGGAATGGACCAGTCACTCCAATACCCCATTCGGTTATATAAAAACCTGAAAGATAAGCGTCAAGTACAGAATAAGAAGAGATTCAACACCACAGCAACTTCACTAGGTTTAGGCAAAGCTTTAGAAAATGGGTCTTTCTGTTCGCACTGTGCAGACAAGAGAAACAAAACTGAAACAAAACCCAGTGTTTGTGCTTTGATCCCTCATGGGAAATTAACTCTGCAAAGGGTAATTATATCAAACACAGCAACAACGATACGGGGTGTCGCGACACGAAACGGAGCTCTGGGCTGAAGTGGAACGAATCACTCCCAACGCCAATGTGGTGTGCAGTGAGACCCGTTTATTGTTTACATTACATCCCAATTTATAGACTCTTGTCCACTCGACTAACTACATGGTGATTGGACAGTGACTCTGTTACACAGACAGCACACATCTCTTTAAAGCACTATAATTGGTTAAGAGGGGCTAGTCCCCACGTGGTGAATATTGTGATTAAAGCTACCAAAACAAGGCCAGTATAGATAATATTTCCCACATGATAACACTGCAGCTGGGTTCGCCTGCTAAGTTTCCCAGAGAGAGTAGCATATTTTCATAGTTCCAACATCTGCGAGAAAAATACACCAACACGGGGGGAAAAAAGAAAAAAGAAAATCATACAAGACCAGGACTTGAGTTTCCCAAACAAGATTCCCTATAAACAAGAGGAAAGTATCCCCATGTAGGTGGTGTTTGCCTAAACAAGATCCAACACTATCCTGCGTGCTCAGGCTAATAAATATAATATAGAGACAGCATCAAGCACAGAGCAGGAAAATTAACGTTGCTCTGCGTTGCTGTGAAGTGTCATAGAATCACAGATTGGTTTGGGTTGGAAGGGACCTTAAAGGTCATCTAAGTCTAATCCCCACCAGTCATGGGCAGGGACACCTTCCACTAGAGCAAGTTGCTCAAATCCCCATCCAGCCTGGCCTTGAACACTTCCAAGGATGGGGTATCCACAAATCCTCTGGGCAACCCAGGCCAGTGTCTCACCACCCTCAAAGAGGAGAATTCCTTCCTTTTATCTGAGTATATTTCCTACATATTCAGGGCACAAAGTCTTTGCGGAGAGGCAAAGTGATGGAAGAATCTGGGTCTCCTGTACCTATCAGAGATGGTCTCTTATTCCAATGGGCTGTAGAGAAGGTCCAATCCTGCAAGAGTGGACTTTATCAAGAATTGTGCTCAGGACTTCCCAAAACTGAGCTGGCTAGAGGAATTGCATCCTTTTGACCTTCTCATCTTCAACTGGTCTGCCCAGTCTGAAGTATGAAGGTGGGGGGTGTGGTTTGTCTCAGTGGGTTCCTTCCTGGTCCTTCTGTTTACCTTAAAGCTCTAAGTAAGAGATGCCATTCAACACCTCTGTGATCCAGCCTTGGCAGGAGGCAGCAGTAATGTCCCGATGTACTGGAGGATCAGAGCAGGGATTGAAGCAGCGTTAGATCAGCTCTGAGGTGTAGACGACATACTACTGGTGTATTTCGAAAGCATGTACCCCCAAAACAGCTTCTTTGGGAAGTTCACTGATGAGTGATGGCCTACAGGAACCAACTTCCCTGCACACATGCAGAACAGTTGCCACCTCATTAAGGCTTAGCAGCACAAAAGCCAAATATTTTTTCTATAGCCTAGAGGTCACAGCACACTTTGGGAACTAAGAAACCCACGTTCATTCCCTGTCTTCGCTTTTGGGACTGTCAGTGCTCTTCCCCCGCCACCTCTCCAACCAACAGGCAAAGAGAGAGGCTTCATTCTCTTGATGAAACTGATTTTCTTTCCTCCTCTCCTCTATTTATCCATGTATCCTCCCCACTCTCACTTATCAAGTTTTCCAACCCCGCATTTCAGAACTCAGATTCAGTTCAACATCCTACTGCTCCTCATCACTTTCACAAAGCCAATGGGCAGCAAAAGCTTTATGAACAGGAGCACGAGGCAAAGCAGACCATCATTCACAGTGGCAGCACTGTCCTTTGCGCCTAGCATTGGGTGTCAAATGTCAAAATTGCATTGAAATAGCAATATACTTCCTGGTAAAACTGTCCTGGAGTTGGATTACCGCCACTGAGGCACATTACGGCAAAGCAAGGCACAAAACAGACTCAGTCAACTGCCTTCCCTGGCCAGAAATGCAGAAGGGCACCCAGGCCCCACCACACCAGGAGAAAGGCAGCCAAACCCTTCTTGCAGCTTCAGAGAGTTCGAGCCTGACTTGGATCAAAACTTTTTCCAGGGGTTTTTTAGAAAAACATCATGAGATTGTACTGGGTTTGGGATAACTTTAACTCTGTGCAAATCCTCTGATACAGCAAGGACAAGATGGTTATGGGATGGATGATGCACAGGACTGCTGGCACACGCCCAGCAGAAACACAAGCCCTGGAGCAGCACCTGGCTGCTGGGATCTCCTGCACACCTCTGAACACAAGGACTGCATGAAGCCCATTCTGACCCGCCAATGTCGGGATTAAAACCTGCTGAAGAGGAGCAACCAGGTTCAGAACACACCTGAGCAGAGACTCCAGAAAGCTGAGAGGAGACAGACCTCACTGTATTAAAGAGCCCCATAACACAGTAGATATTGGGCTTCTCCAACATGTGACAACATGGGGCTCAAGTCAAATGGTCCCACCAGCCTTCCTCAGCTCTACTCATCAGCTCATTCAATGAACTGGCCAAGGTGAGCACCCAAGTTTTTTATTGCCTTTTTGGTTCAACAGACATAAATGATGCATGCAAGCAGGTCCGATTCCTCCTCCTCCCCACCACGCACGTCCAGCACCATTCATCAGCCACAAACTCCGGTCTGGCAACTGCCCCATCTGTTCTGTCCAGGAGTAAAGCTCCCGCATAGGATCCGAAGAGCAAAGTCTCGGGCTCGAATGTGACTCACATCCAGGTTATGCTTAGGGATTCAAAGAGCCACAACAAAAGAGATTGGAGGGATTCAGACATGCTGCTCATAAAAAAGAGGAAATAAAGAAAAGAGGGCTCCTCTGAAGCTTTTGCTCATGCCACCACCAAGAGCTTTCTTAGCTTCAGTACCTTTAAGTTTTTGCTTTGATGTCCCTTCATGTGGCCCTCTGATAGTGTCAGGTCTTCACTTGATGTGCAAATGACTTTTTAAAAATGCTGTTTCCATGGTAGTTGTGAACCAGATGAGCCTTCTCCAAAACTAAGGAAGAAAAAACTTGCTACACAGACTTTATAGTCCCGCTCCAGAGGGAACTCAGCCAGGTTCATAAATTACAGCATCCCCCATATCCTTCACTAAGCAACGCTGAGCTTTCTGTTGCAGTACATGACTTGCACACTAGAGATCTGAAGTATAATGCAATTAAGTGTAGACACCAAAAGGGAAATGCCCGAAGCAATAAGTTAAAAAAAAAATATTTACTTAAATTTAAGAGGCACAAAGTCCTTTCATTGACAAGGACCTCATTGCATATTCAGCCTTGCAGAAGAAGGTTAAAAGCCTTCAGCAACACATGGCAGGCTAGAATTTTAGTCTTTCTAAAGTCAATTTCAGAATAGTCTCTCAAGTCTTAACCACTTTAAAGGCCAAATCGCCATGTTTATGTAGGTAAACCCTATCATTGCCACAATTTAATTAGGTCACTTTGGTCTTACATGGACATGTGAATCCACTGCTGGAACCTGAACCACAGGCAAGGTTCACTGTCCTCATCTGTAGGTTTCTGCTACCTCTTAAGTCACCTCTGGCAGCTGCTCAGCAGCTTAGCAGGGTTAAGAAACCAAGAACATCCTAACGAAATCACAGGTTCCAAGTACCATTTTTGCCAAATGAATAGGGAAGAGAGGGATTGAAGCACTCTGTATTTTCAACTAGAATAACGAAGCTTTATATTAGTATGGCAATAACCCTGCTGAGAAGGACCTGGGGTTATGGAGGACAGAAGTTGAATGAGGCAACAGGCTACTTCCACTGTGAATAGGTCAAACTACTGGGTGGCACTAAGAGAAGTGTCACCAGCAGACCAAGGGAAGCTGCTCTCCCTTTTGCTCAGCACTGGTGAGTTGGCCACACCACCACAGTGCCATGCTTTGGGTCTCCCAGCTCAAGGAGGATGTGTAGGGGGTGTCCAATGATGGTGAACACATCTTACTAGGAAAGCTTGAGGAGGGTGGGTTTGTTTAGTCTCACAGAGAAGAGGCTACAAGATAATCTAATTGCTGCCTATGCTGTCTGACGGATTGTTATGAAGATGATGAAATCGAACTCTTCAAGAGTGACAGACACTGTCTGTCACTTAGAGGTTTGGGTTGGAAAATCTCCTCACGGAGCGTGGTGCAGTGCTGGAACGATTCCCAGAGAGGGAGGAAGTCTTCATCCTTAGGGTTTCAAGACTCTGGTCAACCTAGTTTAATGCTGGCAATAGTCCTCCTTTTACAGGCTGGTTGGACAGACGCCTCCAAGTCTTTAACTGCTGTAGTGGGACAGGTCAAAGAAATTCATCAATGTAGTTGCCTGAACATTACATGAGGAAGGAGAGCTCACAAGGATGAGCTTCAGAGGGCAGTAACAAGCTGAGCAGCTCATCACACCCATGTGACAGCAATTCTTTGTCCCAGTTCCTCCAGGGAGGCCCTTTTAGTAGCTCGATGTGCTAAGTCCTGTGAGAGACATCATTTGCCCCAAAGAGCCCTCTGTCTAGTCTAAGAGAGGTCATGGCTTGCAGATAAATCAGTGGAGCAGAGAGGAAGGCAACAGAAACAAATATCAAAGGAACCTTGTCCACAAATATGGCCCAGAAGCAACAGCCCCTGAAGAACAGCAAAGATGGGGTTTCTAAGGGCCAGGACCAAAATGTATCTTGTCAGCAACTGGTTCACAGCCTTGTTGGGACCAAAAATGATGCTTTAATATCTTTTACACCCCTGAAAATTACATGGTTTTAATAGAGCCCATGCATCTGCACTGAGAGGAAAGAGGACCAGGCTCAGCCCGAACGGACCCAGCAGAAATTGTTTCCTCTCTGCCTGGAACCAGCATGGCTGTAATTAAAACCTTGCCCAATGCTTTCATCCTCCCTCCCAGCCTTTTCACAGCATTTCAGGCTGTTCTTCAGAAACCCTGCCGTTCTTCTCAACCTCTCATGCCAGTGCATGTAATTGGGGTTATGGCACACACAAAGCACTGACCTATTTTCAGGGCTGAATGGCAGTGCTTGAACAGATGTAGCCCTGCTGCTTTGCATCCAGAGAGCCTCTTCCATGACTGTTGTGCACAAGAGGGCTTGTTTTTCCAGTGCTGCCAATCCAGAATTGCTCCTAGCACCTTGTGCATACTGGGCTGCATGGCAGGGGAAAAGCCTTTGGTCTACAGGTGACGTGCAGGCATTTTAAGGCCCAAATACCTCTCTCATCCAAAGCAGACCTGCACATCTCACACCTCCTTCTATTACTGCACGAATATTTGAGAACCCAAAACTTGGCAGTGCCATGGCTGCAATGTCCATTCACATCGTTCCAGGGGCTTTGCTTCATCTCTGCATGGTATTTTTTAGCACTTTCTCGAGCTAAGACAGCTTTGGCTTTGCACTGGAGCAGATGAGGAGTGTTCACATCCTTTACTGAAGGTATGATATGAAAGAAAGAGGAATTCCAAAATATCTTAAAAAAAAAAAAAAAAAGGTGTTTTTTTCATGCTAGCATTATAATCAAGAATGATGGTTTCAGTTCTCAAAGAGAAAAACCACACCCCTGGGAGGAGACAGCTCAGGTCATGAAGTTAGTAAACACTTCCCCTCACACAACTTCAGCATCTAAAGCAGGTGATTTATTTAAGGGATCACCTACCCACTGCGTTTTAAGATACAGTATAAGTATCTTTGACAGGATGATGAGGTCAAAGCAGTTTGGTTAGAAGAGAGCCCAAGGTATTGCCAAAATGTTTTAAGATGTTGCTGTAAAAGGGAGAATAATTTTCAGCACTGGGGGGAGCTGCCAACACCCCAAACTCCCCAGCACATGCCCTGGAAAGCTCATTTTTAGCTCCTTCAAACTTTGCAAAGCTTTCCACACCCATGTCTGCTTCAGGCTGAATTTTTGTCATTTATATGTTGTGTAAAGTTGCAGCCAAATTGCACATCCAAACCCAGCCAACCATAGAAACAAGGAAATAAACAATCAAAAGCTTCAACGTGATTTCAGCACCATCTTTGTTTTCATGTACTATTTACCAAGGAGCTCACCTACCCCAAGCTCTGTTACAGCCATACAATGGAGATGTGAGGACACATTACACCTATCAGTGAAGACAGGTAGATGAATCTCTCCTTCAGTTTCACTTCTCACTTCGCTTTTCCTTTCTGATCATTAACAAGTCCATCTGAAGGACCCAAATGCACCCAGTGCAGTGTCAAACAACTCTTAGAGGTGTACGATGGCAGCCAAATTTGTTATGGGTTTGCCACTCCGCGACAGGGAAACTCTACTCACCAGTTGATTTCATTGTAGTCATTGTGAACTTCCCACCAGAAGTAAAACCAGACCAGGGTCAGGAAGAAGGATGAGGTGAGGATGAGGAACCAGAGACGCTCCCACTGTGGATGAAAAGAGAAGTCAGCAGGCACAGCGCCCCATCCTGTCCCCCCACCTCATCTAGAAGCTGTTGAGATGCTGAGAAGCTCTCAGGGCTTGTGGAACGAGAGAGCACTTCTGGATACAGAGGGATTTTTTTGGTTGGTTGGATGAGGTTTTAGGTTGTTTTGCTCCATTTAGTTTTATATTTGAGAGACTTGTTCAATTAACTTTTCCATTCACATGTGAGAGATGCAACTTGGCATCTTATTCTCCCATGGCCTCAGCTTAAACAACCAAGTAGTTATCACACAGCCAAGACCACGCAGCAGGTCAGGGATGCTAATACTACACAGCCATATAAACTCTTACTCCTTCCCCCAGGGCACTCGGATCCTGCAGAGCCAAACCACCCATCCACAACATTTATTCCCACCATCACCACCACATATGCAAGTGTTTTTCAAATAATACAGCAGGAGGAGAGACGACACCAGCGTCAGATGAAAGAGATTTCCACCGACATTCAGTTTTGATAAATGTTTCAAATAATATCCCATCCCTAAGAAACCAAATCCCTAAAACATCTGTTCAGTGCCCCACTCTAACAGCATGGGTAAAATCCTAAACCACACGGACATCCATGAAGAGAACAGTGCTGTAAGACAACCATCCCTAACCAGCACTACTTCACAGAATCATTTTGGTTGGAAGAGACCAAAACTCATTAAAGCTCATCAAGACCACCCGTTCCTCAGCACTGCCAGGTCACCACTAACCCCTGTCCCTCAGCACCACCTCCACATGGCTGTTAAAACCCTCCAGGGACGGGGACTCCACCACTGCCCTGGGCAGCCTGTTCCAATGTTTTACAACCCTCTCTGTAAAGAATTTTTTCCTAATGTCCAACCTCAACCTCCCCTGGCACAACTTGAGGCTGTTTCCTCTCATCCTGTTGCTTGTTTCTTGGGAGAAGAGACCAACACCCACCTCGCCAAACCTCCTTTCCACATGCTGCTTGTCGGTTTTACTCTGCAGGCACTAAGTAGTCCAGCACATGTTGCCATTTCAACCAGCATCTGGTCTGTTTGGAACAAAAACTGAAATACACTGTTTGTGGAAAATATTGAAGTGATCCTTTCTTTCCAGAACGAACAAGAAGGGATGAAAATTGAAAAAATATACAAGCAACTCTACTACTATAATTTCCTTCAAGACACTGAGCACAACCTTAATCTCTTTTGAACATGTCCTTTTCTCTAGTGAACTGTCTTATGGCTTTTCAATTATGCAAAACAATGTAATCAATATAAACACTGGTATGATGATCTAAAACAATACTATTTTTTGCCTTTCCTTTCCATCTTGAGGGCTGAAGCTATTTACTTAGCTGTGTATTGACTATGTTTCATCATGCATCACCCTGGATACCAATCCTGTGACACAGCTCTTCCTTCTGTGCTCCATTTTATGAAAAGTGCCAAAAGAAAAAGAAAGCAATAAAAAGGGTTGGAATTATTTAATTTTTGCTGTGCCAAAAATGATGTTTTCCGCTAAAAATTCCCAATTCTTGGCTGGGTTAAAACATTTTTTCAACTCAGCTCAAATTTGTTGGCCGACTTCTATTAAACCTCAGTAGCAGCAATTGCTTAAGTCCCATGAGGGGCTTTGTGTTCCAGATAAACGGAGCAAAAGGGACCAGAAGGGGATACAAAGGGTCTTCTACAGTGCAACTACTGAGTGCATTCAAAACCACATTAGCCAAACTGCTCTGCCATGAGTTTATAGACTATAATCTCTTCACCTAATGCACAGATCTACATCTACATGCACAGGTGAGCTCCTGGAGGGAAAACATTGCAGCTGGAATGGGGGTTTTCCCCCCCAAACACCCCATCTTCGGTAACAGGATGCCAAACAGCATCTACATCAGCTCCATAGCCAACCCCAGTCCACTGCTCAGCAGCAGGCTGCAACATCACTCCGTGATGAACCTCCTCCACACAGCCAAGTCAACCCTTTTCAACCAAGAAATTTCAGATTACAATCCATCCATGGAACATTTGGTTTGGGTGTTTATATAATCCAGATCCTACTCACGCCTTCACTCTATCCAACCAACATTCCCCAGGAGGAAGCGGTTGATAACCCTTCCAGCAGACTATGACTATTTTCTCCTAGATGCCTTCCAGTCAGCAGATCTCCAAGATTTCAAACCTCACTTTCCCTA
>NW_010388106.1:54488-59125 GCF_000710305.1 Buceros rhinoceros silvestris | reverse complement strand
TCCCTACTGTTTGCTGCTTTTCCCCCTCACTATTTGGGTCTAACATTTCCTGGCATCTTCAGGAACACTGCTGAATCTGTAACTGGGCGGGTTTTTGCAAGGTAAGTGAAGTATTAAGTATCTCAAGCACTGAGGATCAACATTGCTATGATAATAAAAAAAAAAAATCCTCCAGCACTTTAAAGGTTATTAAGGGACAAGCTTGGCCAATATTCATGCACTGGATGATACTGATTTGATAACCAAGCCAAGAAAAACATTTCAGAACACGTTTGGGCTTTTTTCCTCCCTTTATTTTTTTTCCCCCCTCATTTACATGCAAGTAGTATAGCTTGTGTCAAGCTCTCCAAAAGCTATTTTTGGTCTGTCCTTGATGGTGCACTTGCCAAATATATATGCCTGGCTGATTTTGTGAAAACCCAGTTAAATTCTCCAAGGGCTGATGTACTTAAGTGAGTTCAAGGAGTTCAAGCACTGTTCTGGGTGGGCTTTCAGAAGAAGGAGGAACATCTTCTCAGCACCTCTGGTGCTATTCAGCACAACCTAAGTCAGAATCTGAACCTATGTGAATCTGACCTACATGCATAATATATTGGATTTAACCCATGTTCTCTACAGTCTCCCTCCAACAGCCACTCATCAGAAGAGCCTTACAGGCCTCTGCTTTGCAAGCTCCCACATGGTTTAAAGCAAGGTGAAATCTGCAATGCGCAACAACTTCAAGCCTCTACTGCCAAAAATACTTAAGTCATGTTAGCTGGATCACTCAATCGCAGCCACAAGTAGGTGGAGGAAACAGTGCAGCTTCACCTACAGAAACTCAGGAGGAACCACTAGAAAGTTTGAAGGTGGTTGAAAAACCATCCATATTTTCTGCTCCATGAGATTTTTATAAGAACATTAGCACTGTCAGTTTAGCAGTTCTTCTAGAAAACTTTTGCCTCCTGCCCTTCTCTTTCAGTTTCTCCCTCTCCACACTGCGGTAAGATGGATGTGCTCACTAGGTACCAGTTTCTTGCACTAAGTTTAAACATGAGCAGCTCACAGAGTGCTCAGTATTGTCCTCAAAATGAACCTGACCAAACACATCTGCATTAGCACCTTCATTCCCATCAGGATGAGTTTTGAAAGTAGCTCGCTTCCTGCTTGCTCTTCTCTGGTTCACATCACTAATAGGCTTTGGGTGAAGCCGAAGATGTGCTTCAGGAGCAAATCCAAAGCACCTCAACTACCAAAAGGCACTCAATGCACAGGACCAGATGAGAGCTAGACCTACGTGACCACACCATCACCTCCTAAATGCTTGGACCATGGATGTCAGGATCTTGGCACCAACTATCTCCTTCCACAAAGCTCTTCTCTTGGGCCACACTAAGGCAGATGTAGCCATGATGTCTTGCAGAATGGTGCAAAACAGTATTAAACTCATTATACCAACATTTAATTTTAAAGGAAAGCTATAAATGAAGCGTCACCTTCTTCCTCCAGTTAAAAGGCCGGAGGGCTTGGTTAACCTCAAAAAAGCCTTTGCAGAGCACATTCACTGAGATGGCCACAGCCCAAAAAAGGATAGAGAGAGCATTGACTAAAGTAAGAAAAGTGATTTTGAAGAGAGAATATTTAAAAGGGTCAGGCACTGATTCTGCACTGCAGAAACATGTTCAGGGGCCACTTCTTGCAAAGGGAGTAAGTTTTCTTACTCCAAGAGTATCTACAGACATAATCAGAAGAGCCCCAAAGGAAACAAATGAAGACTGAGACATGTTACTGAGTTGCAGTTTGTCAGTGATTTAATTTTTTTTAATCACTGAATCCTTAAAAAACCCAAACAAATCTGCAATCTCTGCCCTATGTCAGGTGGGAGCACAACAAACTCCAGAGTAGGAGATGATGACAAAACCTCACCACAAATTAAAGGAATTTGCCACAGAAAGAGCCAGTTTGTGACTCAACTCCGAAGTCAGGTCTCTCATTTTACCTGCTCTTGTGCTTGAAGTTTTAAACTTATTTGAGACAGCCCTGAAACTCATACCACAGAACATGGAAGAGGTTTCCCAATCTGGGGACTAGTTTTGGTTAACTCAAGCCTCTGCCAGATTCTGCTGCAACTCCCCAACCCAGACAAAGGTCACAATGTTATTTACCACCTGGCGCTGGTGCCACAGAAAAGCAGAGAGACTCAGGAAGTTTCTTTTATTTCCTGTAAGAAGATATTATGAAGCTCATTTACATTCACACTCCCACTGACCCCTCCTACAAGGACTATTTCGACTTAGTCAAACTTTCTATATTAGAAGCGATGAGATTTCTCACCCTTCGCTACATTCTAGGTGATCGCATGTATGCTGGAAGACATTTCGTACCATTTGTAAACAAAAGAAGTTCTTCACCCAACAAAGTCACGCTTTAAAAAAGTTTTAGAGGAGGTTCCCTGGCTGTCTCAGCCAGAGCCAGCCATGTGCAGAGCTAACGCACATTTGTCTACCGCAGCCATTCCCTGATGAATTATGGGGTGAACTCAACTCAGTGCCGTGCCATTCTAGAGAAGCCACAACCATGTCCATTTGTTAACTTGATAAACACTTATCAAGCCTTTAGATCACTAAATTGCCTATCATTTTCCTAAAAAGTAGGTTGGCACAGCATAAGGATCCAAATAGAGTGTGATTTGGACTCAGAACAGAGAAGGAACATGCAAGATCTTAAAATCCAGATTGCCCAGGGTGAGACTCTGTTGATCAGAAGTGGCTATCACTGCATTTATACATGCCCCCTCTTCCTGAGGTTTAAACATTTTCATAATTAAGCTGGGTCTATCGGAAAATATGTCCCAAGCTCTGTCTGGGGCACATAGGCAGAACAGAGGGGTACCACATGTGACACTACATTAAATTGCTTGTTTACTATCATGCGTATTTCCCAAGGCCACTGAAATGCTGTGCAATGAACTATGCTGCCCCCCTCGCTCTTTCTTTGTACCCAGCTGGGGAAGAAGGCTGCATTTTCAGAAGGGCCAGCACACTGTTGGCTCAAAATCTGTTGCATTAAAGCCAAGAAAAGCCAGGGTTTGGATTTGCTGATTTGCTGTCAGCCTGTGGATGAAGCAGAGCATAAGGACTTCGCTGAAGTCCTGGAGTCATCACAGTTGACACTGGTCCTGAAATGTCCTCCTCCCACTGCAGTCATTGCTGGACACCTCTGTCAGCTCATCCCAGGTGAGCAGCGGGACTTGCATCCTTGAGATGCGCCTACATCTGCTGGCCTTGGGTTAAAACTGCAGGAGCCTCTCTAAAGCAAACTCACCGCCTCCAGCATCCTCTCTGGCTCCTGGAAGCAACATAGAGTTTCAAAATGAACTGGAAAGAGAGAAGCCTGCTTTGAACTCTTAATGAGTAGGAGGAAATGTCAGTACTGGATGGATTAGGGCTCCATTCCTACATGGATTAGCTCATAGCAAACCACAGTCCAGCCATCAATCAACGTGGGTGATGCTGGGCCCCTCCCAATTTCCGCAGCCCTAAAAGCTTTCTGGTGAAGGAAGTCAAATGCCATTGCTATAATGCTGCTGTGACCTTCCCCCAGTTTATACCAGTATAGCAGCTCACAGGTGGAAATAGACATTTCTGCAGTCCCCCATTTGATTCACATCCAACTGTGAGGATTGCACCAAGAGTCACATCAAACCCTCTGTGGCATCAGGTCACTGAAGTTGTTCTACAGCAGCTGAAACCACAGTTAACAAGATTTCACCTAAAGGGCATTAAATACAGGGGTGAGGTTGTGGTGGCTCGGATGAGAGGAGATGGACAACAAAGCAGATTTATTTTCCCAATTAAAAGATATTTTCTTCAAAAAGACCAAAAGCCAGAAAATGTTACCAACTTGATGCTAACCCACTACTGAGACCAGTCTGAGAAAACCACCTATTGCTTTGTGGAAGAAGTCGGATGAGTGTAGCAAGGGGGGTACCATCAATTCCTTCTTCACAACTCCACAAAAAGTGGAAGGGGGCTTAAAAAGGCAAGAGTAAACCTGCAATCACAGTTCAAGCGAGTCAACTGTACAGGTGCCTTGGTCTTCTAACAATGTTCATTAAAGAGAAGACAGGCTTCAAAGGAGGGGTTCAAACAGCAAGGAAATAAAAAAGGAGAAAAAGAGAGAAAAATAAGCAACTACTGTTTCCCTTTAGACTTAAAGCTCCCTTAACCTGAAGGGCCTCAAATTGAAAAAGGTCACTAACATTTCCAAAGAGAAGCCAAAAACCCTCAACCACCGAGCAAAGGGGGGGAAAAAAAGGCCCTTCACCACAGACCACTATGTAAAGAGCCAACCTTCATTGGAAGAGCAAAGACAAGGAAAGGCAGGTTGCTTTCACACTGACCAGAAAGACAGCATGACAGAGAGGAGGCTGAAGGGCAGCAAAAAGGGACAGACAAACCCACTAAAATCAATAGAAAAACTCCAACTCACTTCCCTGCACCCTGGCTGTGAACCAAACCCCTTTTTTTGCTAGATTCCTTATTTCAGGAAAGGGGATGAACTGATTCAACTCTGCGTTCCTCTTGGCCGTTAAGTTATATTTCATGCTGCACCAGGAAATCGCTCATCATTAAATGTTATTTGCAGAGCAGAAACCC
>NW_010388106.1:44521-54379 GCF_000710305.1 Buceros rhinoceros silvestris | reverse complement strand
ATTCCTGCTTCGAGCAGAGCCAAGGTTTATCCTGCCAAACCTCTTCAGAAATCCCCTTCCCCCTTTTAAATACATAAGTTTTCAACATTCTTCTTAAAATAGTTGGCTTTGCAAAGCCAAAACTTGAGTGCTCTATGGTCTCATGTTGGGAAAAAGTCAGTGCAAACCAGAGCCATAAAAACATCCAACTTGCTTCTCCACATTAACAATAAGTTATGACAAAGACTGGGCAGGGTAATCAAACCTAATGAGTTAGAAATATTTTTCCATTTCACCTGCTGATAGGGTCTGTGTTTGGATAGAGGTTTCTGTGATCAGAGACATTAAGCCTATTTCTAATAAACATATCCAGCTACTGAAAAAATGTGGAAGAAAGTTGTTCCACACTGAAAAAATAGCAAAAGTCTTTATCTACAGCTACCCTGGAGAAGAATTATTATCAAAGGTTATAGAGCACGCCATGTACAATCAACCAGAGGTTTGCTCCAAACAAAGGTTTCAATTAAATAATCTCAGTTTGCTCTGGAGGAAGCTGGCCCTCTTTGTTGTCTATATACAGAGCCTCTGAAATCATCTTCTCACTTTCAACACCTACACCTACATACTGTGAATATCTCCCCACCATCCCACCCATGGGTGTCTCTCCTCCAGCATTAATAGAAGTATGTTTCACCTCTAGTCTCCATGACCAGAAAGGATTTTCATAATAACTCTGTGTACAAGGGGTGCTAAACAGGCTCAGCTTTCAGTCTGCTCACTCCAGCATCTACACAAATACCACCACTTGAGCCAGGACCACAGGGTGCCATGTGAGGCGGCAAGATAAGCCTCTCCCAGCATAGCTTGTGCTCCCCAGTTAGAAACAGAGGAGCAGACTGGTTTCTGGGATTGCCAGTCACTGGACATGAAGAGGGCTCTTGTTCAAGTCAAAGTGCGTCTGAGTATTCACGGCTTTCTCTCTTTGTGGTGGACCCTACCCATTCTCTTTCTCCCGAACACAGTAGATCTCCTGTTCATTCATTAAAAATAATTAAATAAAAGTCAAACTAGATCAGGAAGATGCTTTTTGACAATGTTTTCTTCCTCCTGCCCTTTTTCTTCTGTCAGAAAAATTCCAGTTGCGAAAAACAGAAGCCTTTTATAGGAAATAAAATATTTTAGCACGATTTCTTGCTGAAGGGCATCTCAGCTTGAGGTTGGAATTTCTGGTCAGAGGAAACTGGAGAGAGACTGAGCCCTCCCCAAACCTAGCAGCACATCAGTTGGGACATGCACAGCCAAATGGAAAACAACAGCACGTGGATCTGACCACATATGCACACACACACACAAAACCCCAAGTGTGGGCATCTTTCTCCAATTCCACCCACCCAGCCATGCTACTGGAACAAACTGGGCAATATGAAAAAGTCAAAGGGGAAAATCCAGAAGTCTGAAGGAGTGATGCTGAGGATAGGGGCAAGTGACAAGGACAGACCTCAGCGTCTTGAATGCCAGCCTATCGTAACCACAGACACCAATGCCATTTGTTTTTTATTTGCAAGTAACTCAACCTTGGGTCCATGCTCTATTGTCTTCAGTCTTCTCCCCATCGCAGGTCACATCCATAGCTGGAGAAAACCACCCCACATTGGTTCTGCCCTGTCAGCACCAGGTTCTCTAGAAAACAGCTTTTTTAGGCTGTTTGGTTGATTTAATACACCTGGTCAGATGCACTTTCAATTCTAAGGATCATGCAAGAGCAAACCAGTGTTTCTCAATTGTGTTAGAAGTACGTCAAAACCACTAGAGCAAGCAGTAATTTCAAACAAGTTACCTTAGTATCTCCATAGTTCCACATAGACCAGATGTCCAGATGCCCACTGGCTCCCCTTCAGCTATGGTGAGGTCTCCCTGAATCCCTGCTCTGTCTTTGGCTCCATCACTGTATGTCTAAACGCTCCTTCTCCCATCACTCCTTTCAAACTCAAGCCTTAACCCCAGAAGAAAGCAGTTAAAATGCAGAGCTTTCAGAAAAGTTAAGCTACATCAACCAGAGCAGCTAAGCATCCTGAAGATGAATCTCATCTCCATCTCCCCACCACAAGATAATTATTTTCCCACAAGTCACGGTAAATCTCTGTGATGAGGGTTCTACATTCAGACAGCGATCACAGAGACACCAAATAAAACCAGGCACTCAAAACTTGCAAATGCAGCCAGACAGAAAAGGTATTTTATCTTCCTGCAGTGCACACCATTCTTGTGTCCCTAAATATCTGCCAGCCCAGGCACCTGCCCGCAGCAAATGAATGGGGTTTTTTGAAGGATCAAGTCCACGTAGTCCTAAATAACTGCTCTCTAACTCAAGAGCATATACAAGAGCTGGAGTCAAACTGGAGCAGCACCATTACTCTAGTGTCTTCATGCCGTTTAAATTCACTCCCAGATACAATAAAGAGTTTACTAACGAGGACCCATCACACCATTTTCTAACATTTCAAGAACCAATTTCCTGCGGGCATTTATAGGTATTAGCTCAGAGCAGAAAGGAGGAAAGTCAACATTTACCCAGCGACTACAAAAGAATAATTGACAGCATGGGTCTTCATTTCCGGATTACCCAATTGGACCTCATTGCAACAAACAAGAGAAAGTCTTCGAGCAAGTTATTAAATCATCTCTGAAGATGAAAAATGACTACATCTCCAGCTGCACCCATTAGAACCAGGATCTGAGGACAAACAAGAACAAATATCAGCTGGAGCATTTCGTCAATGAGCACAAGGCTTCTGTTCCTTCGGTGAAGTTACAAAATTTCATTATTAACTCAAGGACTGTGCATTCACAAAACAAAAAGCAGTGATTTGTATAATACAAATGTGAACACTTCTTTCCACCCCAGTCAAGGTTGAGCTCATCAGCTCTGATCACAGTGTCAAAGATCAAACGCAGACCCCAATAAATACTTCAAGATAAAACAGCTGAGGCAGCAAAGAGCTTCTGGCAGGCTTAGCCCTAAACTCCAGCTCAAAGCAAGGTCTGAATGTCTCCAAGGATGGAAATTCCTACCCTCCTCTGGATCTTGCTCCAGAGTTTGACCATCCTCATGGAGAGAAACTTTCCTACTAACTGGAATTTCCTTTGGTACAGCTTGTGCCCACTGCCTCTTGCCAAGAGCTATCATCTTCCCTACAGCCACTCCTTAGTGGCAGAGGGCAGTAAGTTCCCCCCCTCTTCTCCTGCTGCACAACTTCAGCTCTCAGCCTCTCTTCATATGTTCCAGGCTCCAGCTCCAACAAGTTTGGTGGCCCCGCTGGACTCACTTCTGCCTGTTATCGCCTGCCATGGTTTTAGGGAGCCCCAAACCAGGTTCAGATGTGGTCTCTCAAGTGTCAGTAGAGAGAAAAACCCACATCCCTCAAGCTGCTGGGTGCACTGTCAGTATTACGGCCCAGGATGCAATCAGCCTTTGCTGCCAAAAACACATCCAATAGCTGAATCTTATATTGCAGAGGGATATAACAAAGGGAAAGTAGCTTGTACGCCAAGGATTTGAAGCATTTAAGTGAGAAAATCAATATACTTGACTAGCAGATGTTGATCTACTGGACTTTATGTACATAGGAAACAGAATCAAGGCACCTGAGCTTCAACTCCCTCACCTTAAAGAGGCTGTAGAGGGATCAGGCTTTCATCCCTCTGTTGGATTTAAGACTTGTGAGCCCAGGAGAGAGCAGGCAGCAGTCTGAAGGACTCTACCATGAGTTAGTCAGCTCTCATAGTACTTGGTAACTTGACCAAAGGTTTTACTTTCTGGCCATCTACAAACCAAGACCACAAACATCTGGTGCAAAACCCCATATTCTCCAATTCTTCTTTTTACTCTTCATCCTCAGCTTCCTCTCTCCTCCCCATCTTTGCTTAGTACTTCAAATCTCATAAGGTATGTAGCCTTTTCCATTTGCTACAGACCTCTCTAGGCAGGAAATCAACTGCTCTAAGGTCTCCTTAGAGCAGTTTGTTTAGAGCCTTAGAGCCTTTCAGTGCTTCAAGGGTCCTATAAGAAAGATGGGGACAGACTTTTTATCAGGGGCTGTTGGGACAGGACAAGGGGTGATGGGTTGAAACTAAAAGAGAGAGATTGAGACCAGAGAGAAGGGAGAAATGTTTGATGCTGAGGGTGGGGAGACCCTGGCCCAGGTTTCCCTGAGAAGTGGCAGAAGCCCCATGGCTGGCCCCATGTCAGGTCAGGTTGGCCCTTGGGGCTCTGAGCAAGCTGCTCCAGTTGCAGATGTCCCTCCTCCCTGCAGGAGGGGGTTGGACTGGAGGAGCTTGAAAGGTCCCTTCCAACCCCAAACATTCTATGACTGGAAGGATACATCTGCTGACACTGATTTGAGCCAGTCTGGCCACTTCATAAACACTGCAAAGGTTTCAGCTGATTCACTACCCTGAGGTAACAATCTGTGTCCTTGCATATGAGACATCTGCCAATAAACAAATAAATGGGAAGAAAAAGGAAGCAAATGGGTCTAACAGACAATGGGTCTGAAGTAAGGAGGAAGAAAAATATTCTTGCCCTTCTGGCTGCTGAAGCTTTGATAACTAACCAGATGCTTCCTAAAGTATGTCCCTGCACATCTTGGAAATAACTTACTTGTTTATTTTAAAGACCAGGCTAATAGCTCACTGCACACCTTGTTAGAGAAAGCCGTGAATGAGATTTCTGAGTTGTGACATGCTCCATTTACAATTCAATTTAGCAGGTCAAAGAAAGTGGCAGAGTACATATTATGGAAATATGTGTTCCTGCTGGGGCTGTTGTAATTGAACGGTAAATCAACAGATGCAACAAAAAGGGAGCCAAATCTCTAAAAATAACATTATTACACTTTGTAAAACACCTCGGCTTCCAGCCTCCAAAAACACAACTACAAAGGGCAGTCAGGAAGGTGTGCTAATCTCCTCCAGGCTTGAGGGCATGCAGCCTTGCTGAGGAGCAACCAGGCAGTTTTGCTTCCACCGAGTAGAAAGCAAAGAGATAAATGTGTCTAACTAATGGATAGCCCATACTTGCCTGCCACACACCCTGCCATTACGGAGGACCAGTTTCTGTCTAGGTGAACTTCACTGAACAGAGACGTCGTCTAACTGTATGCCAGCAGCTGTATTCATCAGGACATTGCGGTTCTGCAGTGTGTCAGGAGAATGGCAACGAAACTGGTGAAGTGTTTAGAGACCAAATGTGATGAGAAGCTGGTGAGGGACCTAGGGATATTTAGTCTGGAGAAAAGGAGCTTCAGGGGAGACCACATCACTCCCTACAACCACCAGAAAGGAGACTGGAGCAAGGTACAGGTCAGTCTCCTCTCAAGAAACATGCAATGGGACACAAGGAAATAACCTTGAGTGCACCAGGGTAGGTTTAGGTTGGATATTAGGAGTAATTTCTTTACAGAGAGGGTTGTCAGGCATTGGAACAGGCTGCCCAGGGCAGTGGTGGAGTCCCCATCCCTGACAGGATTTAACAGCAGCCACGTTGATGTGGTGCTGAGGAACATGGTTTAGCAACCCTGGCGGTGCTGGGGGAATGGTTGGACTCTAAGATCTTAAAGGTCTCTTCTAACCAGATGATTCTGTGATTACAAAAAAATGCTGGCAGCTCTCAATGGCACTGCGACGGGAATTCCTGCACCTCTCCAGAGATGGTGCACAGCTGGATCCAGGGCTGTTTCTGGCTATTAGTGGCCCCAGGGGACTTTCTGCAGCAATAATGTCCTGGACCAGCTCTACCTCCTGCAACTACATCCTCCCTCTTTCATTCAGTGCAGAGGTAAACAAAAGTCCCTTAGGGAGCCTCTGATTCATGAAAAACAGGACAGAGCAATAGAAGTTCCCCAATCTACCCCCCACAGCATGACTTACTCTACTTTCACAGCTCTTAACAACATGTTTTTAATCTATAGGATCTTTCCCACACAACATAACCAGTGACACCCGGTGCTTCTCGCCATACTAATAGACAGATTCAAGTATTACAATCCTGTTAGTGATGCTAATGATGCTCTATACCCTTTCTCTTTACCAAACACTTTGCATATTTGGAGGCCAAGGGAAGGCAGCTATCCTTTCTAGTCTGAATAGGTCCAGCTCTTTCAGTCTCGACTGATGAGGCTCATCTAGGGAAAAAAAAAAAAAAAAAAAAAAAAAAAAAAAAAAAAAAAAAAAAAAATGCAGCCCATCACTCTTGCACAGACCAACTGGATGAGGTCCAAGCCTTGCCTGAAGCGAAGCACCTTGCTGGGCGCAGCATCCCTGCTGAGCTCTCATCAGCATCAAGCAGCAGGAGGACTGAATCCTCAATGTCTCTTGAGGATGTTATTCCTACTAACACATCCCAGTCTCATGATAGTCCTTTTAGCAAGCATGTGATGTTGTTGACTTGCATTCAGCTTATGGTTCACTTCAATTATAGCACCAACATCCTGAGGCGATGGGTTTCAAGATTAAAAATAGGTTTAAAAGGCAGGTTTAATTAAAAGAAAGGTCTATGAAAGTTAACTAAGAATAGAGCCAATGAAGGCTATTAAATGTAATGGCCTCGCTACCACCTCTGACTCAAGAAATCTCAGAAAAACCAGTTACCAGAAGGAGGATCATTCTGTGTACATCCTGGGGGTTTTGGAAGGTCATTCTCTAGCTGTCTGCTTCTGGCCTCTGTTGGAAACAGGACGTTTGGCTAGATGGGTCCTATGCCAGGCCTAGAAAAGGCTGTCATCGTTTAAAACCCCAGACACCTTCAGCAAAGCTGTGGCCCAACCACCCTGCATCTCAGCCGATCGCTCATGCCAGAGGCAAAAGCTCTGCATTAGCCTTTGCTGATCCTATTTCTGTCCTTGCCCCAGACTGTTTTTGAAGTTTGTCCAGCACAGTCTAATCCCAGGCTCTGACGCGCCTCCAGCTCTTTCCTCTGTGGTGTTTACAAGTTTAATAAGCATGGCTGTCATTAGGAATAATGGTGGATAGTATAAATACTGAATAATTATCCCTATTTTAAAAGAACTACTGTATTGTAGGAATTCTGTTGTGAAATACTGTGGTTCAGAGCAAATAGTCCTACCCCAAATAGTCCAATACAGATGTCAAATGGATTCAAGGGCAGAGGAGTGGACTGGGAGAAGAAACGGCCAGTAAGCTGATTCCTTGGACAACTTCTTGTTGCATCTTTCTCATGGCAGCAAATGTCTGCCAACCAAACACTAAACTGGGCACAAGATACACACACACTCCCACCCCCAAGGTTTTCTTTGCTGGTTGAAAGGGTGAAAGTATCACCAGCCACTGCTGGGAATCAAAAATCTGACAGAAAAAGAGGTAATGGGTGCTATTCTTGACATCAGTATGAGGTCATCCACCTTCCCTCAAAGGAAAGACAAACAGCCTTCAACTTGAAAGGAGTCGTCTTTGAAGGAGAGATGCACAGAAACTGGGACCAGATGTTCACAGAACGACCAGCAAGCTCACCCCAGCAGCAGCAAACTGGAGAGATCCCTGTATTACACTCCAGATTAGACTCCATTTGGGTCTCAGAAAATCCTGCTTGGCTCCCTGCTTCAAATGAACAGATATCAACAGGATGTACCTCCAGACAAGGTGACAGGCTATGCACATGAAAGCTGCCATCACCAAAGCCAAGCTTATCTCACAGTGGTCACTTTGATCCATCTGCAGAGAGGGCCATACCCACACCAGCAGATGCAGACACAGAAATCTAAACCAGTAGCATCAACAAAAGTGGTGCCAAAAGGCAACCAGAACAACTCCACTCATGGAAGTCCACATAAGGTCACTCTCCTCTTTCCATCAGGAACACAAATAACAGGCAACAACAGCTTAAAAAAGCATTTGCAAGGGCAGATTATCCAGCTGTCCTGCCCAATAGGTCAACAGCCAAGGACAGCAGCAAGGAAAGCTATAAAGCAGCAGACATCTAAATGCTTCTGTTGCTCACAAATCACCGTCTGTAAGGCACAAAAATTGCAATCACAATAAGCAAAAATTATTGGCTAACAAAAGCGGCAGCAAAGAACCGGAAGATCTGACTTTTGCATGGTCCCATTTCCACTTTCCAGCAGTTCTGACAAATCACACATCACTGTTGTTGCAAGGGGGCACTTTCTGTGATGTTTTTGACTCTGGCAGAGCCAGGTCAAATTACGTAACAGCAACTCTGTCACGCTTGTCTAGATTCTCCTGCAGCTATTTCCCTTCAGTACCCATCAGTGTGACTAAAACACAAGCAGCCAACTCTCAGACAAGAAGTTATTTCCGCACTGATTTAAGCAAGAGCCTGATTACGCACGTGTTGAAAAAGACAGCGCAACTGCTTTGTCTCCTGGTGCCTTCCAGTGACAGGCTGGCAAGTGAACTGCTCAAATCCCAAAATAATGGCACTGTCCAAATAAATATGTTTTTATTCATTTGTTACCACGTGATCATCTACAGCAAAAACACAAAGACATGCAAGGAGCAGGGGACATCAGGTGAGATGATGTCCAGAGCCTGCAAGGGAGAGACATTCCTGAGTCACCTTTCTAGATTCAAAGCAAACAGCATTTCTTCTGGGATGCCCAGTGGGTGCTCCTGGAGACAACCAAAGCACACTGGGAAGATGCTCTTTAGAGGGAAAGCTCAGTTCATTTCCTTGCCACAGAGTTGTTGGCGATTTCAGAAAAGAGATTCTAATCTCATATTCTCACTGTGTAAAAATGGGAATAATTATCCGCCTCATCAAGAGTGGCATGTTCATTAAATCACTTCAGTTCCTCCAATCGAAGATGTTACAGAAACGGCAGGTCTGCCGTACCGCTGGTTCTGGACCTTGTGGCTCTCGAGAGATTTTTCAAAGCAGCATCACAGCCAGCCTGATTTTCTACTCTCTGAAGAGGGTATTTCCTGGAACTTCAAAAGACCTCACCTGGAAAATAACCCAGAGACAGTCAAAGTTTAAGATTTTTTCTAGTTCACCGTTCATTGGTTGTAAAAGATGCCAGGCAATAGTACTATTCTTGCAGCTCTCCTATGTGACACTGGACATTTGGCATGAGCCACCTGCTCTCTCACAACCACTTTGCACAACCCAGTGTAGGTATTGAGCAAACTGAAGATAAATCCACTGTTCCGACCAGGAGATGGATGGACCAGACAGATACCAATTCCCAGAGCATCGCTGTTGTGCAGCCTGGGGTTTTACAGACGACAAACAACATGGCTTTTAGCTTCACATCTGGGATATGTGCTAGTAAAAAAAAATATTTCCAAGCACAAGAATAGATCATGACAGGAGTGCTACCCACAGCGTCAACAAACACGACCCCAAAAGATACTCTTATCAAAACCACACGCAACCTGTCTCCTGCTGTGGAAGAGACTAAGAGCCATTTGCTCCAGCCCAAAATCAGGCACAACCCCCATCAGACCAAGGTGTAAAGCCTATATTCAATAATCCCTCACCAACTTCCTCATGCAGCAATGGAATGTCGTTCCTTGACACAGGTCAAGTCACAGTTCACCCTCCATAATAAATAACCGCAGAGTTTGAGCTTTCCCCCACACTACCACAGATCATATATTTATATATTCATTACTCACTTCCTCAACCCCAAGTTAAAAAAAAAAAATAATTATCTGCTCACAAAGTGGCTTTTATTGGCATAAAAACAGGATCCTTTATAGAGAAGCCAAAATTGCCTGGAGCACCAGAGCATGACAAACAGCTCAGTAAGAGCAGGACTGGCCTTCTTGGGTGTAAATGTTGATCTTTGCAGCAAAGGGAGAAAGGGTGTGATTGCCGAGGCAGAGTGCTGCAGGGCTCTG
>NW_010388106.1:43980-44385 GCF_000710305.1 Buceros rhinoceros silvestris | reverse complement strand
TCCCTACACAGAGCAAGGTGGGAAAAGAGATCAATTATTTCCAGTTTATGCTGGTTTTCATCTGCTAGGCACCGTGTTGAAATCCATAAACCCACCTTAAGTTCATGGATGATTCAGACAGGCAGGAAACAGTGCTTTGCTGACAGTTTAGTCCCTTGCTGGGAACTGGAGATGCAGGAGGAGAACCCAACCCAGGAAAATACACAAACAACAGCGGGGAAAGGAGAGGAGAAGATCACAGCAATATACCATCCCTGCAGCTCAGTCATAGAAGCATTTTGGATGATGAGACATTTAAGATCATTGAGTCCAACCATTCCCCCAGCACCGCCAGGTCACCACTAACCCACTAACTTCCGCACCAGCTTGACAAGGCTGTGAAGCCCCTCCAGGCATGGAGCACCC